>NC_134108.1:76059696-76362727 GCF_040939455.1 Microcebus murinus
ATAATTCTACCCATAAGCAGCCTAATGATTAAGGAGGTGAGGCTTGAAGATAGACTTTCATAAAAAGCTTAATGACACATATGTCATTCATTTCTTTCCAAGTATTAAATTGTATCTCAGTGTCCTCAGAGTTAATATACCTGAAAAACCATCATTAATGTATTGCTTTTTGGTTCTCTAATGACTTGGCTCGGTGTAAAACCTCGTGGCCCTCAGAGATAGGATAAAACAAAAGCATCCTCCACATAAAATTTCTATGCATTCTATGGACTCTCACAAAACTTATGAAGTCAGGGTCTTCAAACTCCTAATATTGTGGATTTGTAGTGCCTCCTCTCACTCATGGCCCTCACCTATCTTTGCAGAATTTGGGATTCATTTTTCTCTGGAATGATCATCCTTGGACCTAAAGGTAAATTTGGCTCTAAAAAGAATCAGAGAACAACTAACCTCTAACCTTCTCTGAGTCTAACTTCTATAGATCTCATTTCAAGTTTTTGCCTCTAAAGAGTCTGAAATCTAACATACTTATTTAAATTTGACAGTAAATACTGGCACCTTCCCCAGTGTTCATAACTCTGTTTCTAAATGTATTTTCAGTGGCATATTGCTTGAGTAAAATTTATATATTCTATATTTATAAAAACAACTTAACTCTCCAACAGTAAGGGGATGGTTAAATAAACTACTCCACATTCATATACAACCATTTAAAAATCACGGGAGTAATAAAATTAATGCTATGTTTGTGATATAAAGTGGAAGTTATAAAAGCAACATAGAAAGTGTGTAGTATGATTTTGATTTGGTAAAATCAAATATATACATATATTTGATATATACATATGATTGAAAAAAACATTTTACCTATCAAATTGACAAATATTTCAATTCACATTTATTTTAGATTTTTCTTATGCTGTTTTTAAGGCCTCCACAACAGAAATGAAGAAGGAACCTGCGTGTTCAGAGCAACACAGACCTACTGCCCCCTAGACACCTCCCTCAGCCTCCCAACTTAAGGTGAACATCTGCACCCATCATTCTTACTGTTTTCAGTACCAACAAGCACTGCATACCCTTCATCGCCAGCCAGATGTCTCCATCTGGTTCTGTCTATCCTCTTTGACAACTAATCTCCTAAAACTTTCTCATAATTCATTTGAGAACTCAAGGTCAATCATCAGTAAAAGCCCCCTCTATTGTCAGCCACTTCTATAGACATTCTTTTCACCTTTTCGCTCTAACGGGAATCTGGCTCTCTCCCGTGGACACCATTGCTTAAATCCACTCAAGTGGAAATTGAGTTCAGCCTTCTATCTCTTGTACCTCTCAGCTTGGAGCTGGACTAAGTGTCCTTTTATATCACATCATTGACAAACCACTGTGCCATCCTTCTCCCTAAAGACTTGCTAATCCCTTAAAGTATATGCTTTCCAAAGTGTGCTACCTACTACCCTCACTAAGCGGTAATTATTTACAGTGTTCCTAGTCATAATATTCATCAGTTCTGTGATTTTATACTAGCATCAATCATTTTCATCATTCTGTGCATAAACCCATCCCCCTCTATCATTACCTAACCTCAACAACTCTGGCCAAATCCAACTTTCTCATATACACCTGGAATACTGAATAGAGTTGTGAATCTACTGTATTGGAAGAAGAAAATATAATACTTTTTTTAGTGGAGGCTGAAAGTGTTAATCAGAGAATTTAGGGTCAGCATTATGTATAGCGGTTCAAAAGTAGAAAGGCCCTATTTTCGACAATAAAGGAGTTAGAAGCAAAACAAAATGATACGGAAACAATTTCAGACTTTATGTTCTTTTGGCTACAAACAGAGGTGATCAAAGAACACAGCCGTGTGCCAACAAATTGCGCAAAGGATGCACATGAGCCTGGATGATGAGACTGGATGTATGTATCTCAGTCCATTCTGCATTGTTGTAAAAGAACTTAGACTGGATAATTTATAAAGAAATGAGGTTTATTTGGCCCATGGTTCTGCAGGCTGTACAGGAAGCATAACACCGGCATCTGCTTCTAGTGAGGGCTTCGGGGAGCTTCTGATCAAGGCAGAAGGTGAAGGGGGAGCAGATGTGTCAAGTGGCAAGAGAAGGAGCAAGAGAGAGGGAGGTGGTGCCAGGCTCTTATAAACAACCATATCTCATGTGAACTAATAGGATGAGAACTTACTATTACCTCAGGAGGGCACCAAGCCATTCATGAAGAACCCACCCTATGACCTAAACACCCCCCACCTCCAACACTGGGGATCAAATTTCAACATGAGATTTGGAAAGGACAAACACCCAAACTATATCAACATGAAACTGTGCAAATAAAATATCCAGTCATTAAAGGCAGCCTTAGTCATAATCTATTAATAACTAGGTCCACCTTGAGAGAGAGTCTGAACTGGAATTTGGGAAGGGTTTGAGTAAGTAGCAAAGGATAATTTTCTAAGAGGATGATCTGAGGCGGTAAGCAAAAATTATGTTGCTGATCTGAGATTGAATATTTATTGGGCCCTGCTGACCTACTGAGTCATCCACTGATGTGGTCATGATTGGTGAAAACACACAGCATGCTTGTAAATCTACTGTCACCTGTTCCCACCTGGTAACAGTGACTACATCCAAAGAGGCTCCAGCCCTGGAAGATTGTTGAGCTCATTCTGCTTGTGAGGCCTTGGCTAATTTGGCATTACAAGCAACAGCATTGCTTTTCCTGCCCCTTTCTGTCACTGATAACATGGCAGTGATAACTAACTTTTGTTGAGGTCCAACTATGCTCCAGGCACTGTTCTCAGAGCTTCACATGCACCATCTCAATTAATTCTCACAACTCAGGGACTACTGTTATTACTTTTTGCAGATGAAAAAACTGAGACATAAAATGTGAAATAACTTGTCCAGTTTCAACATTATCAGGTTAAGGTGAAATTTGATCCCATGCAAAAGTCTATAGAGCAGAT
Organism: Microcebus murinus; assembly: GCF_040939455.1. Taxonomy (NCBI): domain Eukaryota; kingdom Metazoa; phylum Chordata; class Mammalia; order Primates; family Cheirogaleidae; genus Microcebus; species Microcebus murinus. The sequence goes on from NC_134108.1 coordinate 76,062,677, forward strand.
GCTTTTACTCACTAGGTGATACATACACCACACAAGGTCAAGACTGCCTAACGGGGGCCAGGTGCAGTGGCTCACACCTATAATCCTAGCACTCTGGGAGGCAGATAGTTTGAGCTCAGGAGTTCGAGACCAGCCTGAGCAAGAACGAGAACCTGTCTCTACCAAAAATAGAAAAAATTAGCCAGGCGTGGTGGCGCATGCCTGTAGTCCTAGCTATGCAGGAGGCTGAGGCAGAAGGATCGCTTGAGCCCAGGAGTTTGAGGTTGTTGTGAGCTAGGCTGATGCCACAGCACTCTAGCCCAGGCAACAGAGTGAGACTCTGTCTCAAAAAAAAAAAAAAAAGACTACCTAAAGGAAGAAAAGAAGGAATAAAACAGCCCCACATGGCAATTTTACCCTACAATTTCAATTTTTCAATGATCATGTATTGCATGTATATTCAGAAAAAAATTAATTCAATTATTTAATAATTTTATTGTCATTCATCATAGATGATTTCCCCCTAGGCATAAATGGACTTCCAGTGTCAGAACTATAAGTGAACCATCATGTCATGTTTAAGCAGACACACAGATTAAAATTAAAAGAAAGACAACATGGTTTCACTGAGTAAACGCAGCCCCATGTAGGAGAGAGAAGAAAAGCACAGATGGTGAAAAGACCAAAGCTCCCTGGAGGAGTCATTCACCTCTGCTGGCTCTGAAGACTCCATGGGGGACACCTGCAGGGGACCTTTACATTCTTAGTAACTGCTCCATATAGTACTACAATCCTTTCCTGGGCTCTGTGGACTCACTATTCTAGTTCATTAATGAGATCCAAAATGAGTCCACTCCTGTCCACTGCAATTGCTTCTTATGGAAAGAAGGGAAATCCTATAAGGTTTTGTTCCAGCTGATTAGTACCTCAATTATCAACAGTGTCATCTCCTTTCTCAAAAGCACAAAGAATCTGACCACTGGGGTGGCATGCCTTACTTTTCTCCTTAGCTAATGCACGATCTTCAATCATATCCAACTCATACTTAATCCATCATTTGGTTATGGTTTCTGCCAACCTAAAATCTCTTCTGGTATTTTCTCCACTACCATATTTGTGTATTCTCTCACCATATAGACTAAAATACTCTGAAGTTGATTGTTTCTATTACTACTTTATGTCCCATCCAAAACTTAATGCAGTGTTAAGCAAGGATTAGTTTTAAAAAAAAATGTGTATGTGTTTTTATACATCAGCATTTCAGAGAGAGAACAGAATCTCTATGCCTTTTTATAATGCGAAATGCTTGGAAGTCATAGGCTCACAACTGACATTTAACCAAGGAGCATAATGCCCAGTGCTACTGTATGCCCAAACACCAAACAAGCTGGGTAAGTCTGGGCTAGCTCCTAGTTTTTCTCACTCTCAGTTTCTTTACTTGAATGGGCTGAACAAAATAAGAAATGACTATTGAGCAACTGAATTTTATATTCAATAAGCAATTACGGAATACCAAGTTCATGCCAAGGACTGTGCTAAGTACAGTGTCAACATCCTATGGTGACATAGATTTGTTCCTTGGCAAATGTCAACATGGGTTCTTATGTGTATTCTCATATTTTTTTTAAAAGCGGTTGTGATTGAACTTTTAGATACAGTACACTTCCCAATGTCTAGATTTTGCTGGGAATTTAAGCATTATTCTCTCCCAGATTTTTAATATTTTTAAAATATTATTCATCATACAAATAGAAATGTTCTTGGAAAGATATTTCAAGAAAGGATGGCAGTAATTGGGCAGATTTGGGTGGGAAGTTATTAGAATTTATTGAGTCTATACTCCATTTATTAGGTTCCATACATATATTCATTCAGTTAGGTATTATTAATCCTGTTTTGCAACTGAAAAAAAAAATCAGAGTGCAGAGAAAGTAATAGTCACAAAATCACAAAGGCAAGGCTTAGAGCCAAGTTTCTTACCTTGACCTCATGTGACTGCAAAGCCATTTAATACATCAGAGTACTACAGTTCTGTGGGAGTGCAATGACTTACTCTGACCATTTCCTGGCATATACAACATTTACCACATTTACTAGTTACCCACTATTGCTTAACTAAAATGCCACATAGCTCAGGTCAAAGTGGCCATGTTTTCTGTTGACTCCCTTTTCATTTGATTGACTTACTATATTTTGCTGCCTGTTTTCAAAACTCTACGACAGCACTCTTGTTGCTAAAGTAGAGCCTGGAGTAGAACTTTATAAATGTTTGGAAGGAAATCAGAAATGCAATAACTGCTTTATTAAGCATAAGAGATTACTATACACTGATTTTAATTAAAACTATGGAAGCTGGGGCGATGGAGAGACAGATAATCCAGATCAGACTGGTTTCTACAAATTCTACTCCCTTCTTGCAGATCAAACCTTGAGAACAGGATAATGTCCCCTGGTATCAAAGGAAATGGCCAGATCTCACAGATTAACCCTTGCAGGGACATTGCACTAACTAAGAAAGTTTTAGTATCACCAGTGCCACCTTCAGGGATATAAATGAAACAGCAAATTTCTCTTTTTTTCAAATGTTTTTAGAATTAACATTAGAGCACGAATATATGCTAATGTGCATTTTTTCATGTATTTTCTACAACAGATATTTTCATTATAATATGTTCCATTACAATGAGCTATATGCTAAGATTTTCTCATGACTGATAGATCTTTAATCCCAACAAAAATATGTGGGGAATTTGTGTCTAATATAAAATAGGTGAGGAAAAAAATGTTGGTTTTTAGATATTTAATTTCTGTCAAATTTGGTTTCAAAAAGGACTCTATCTGGCAAGATTCAAAGAATATTTTTTAAAACTTACAGAAAAACATAACAATGAAATCATGTGTATTTCAGAAATCCTATCTTCTGCCTCCTGCCAACTGTGAAAGCATCTGTAATAAAATTCTTACCTTAATGCAGGTTGAAAATAGATTTGTGTCCCCAGAGAAAAGCTGATTGAAAGAATATGTAACAACAACAAAAAGAAGACACGGAATTCAATGCCAAATATGAAAAAATTATATATAGTGAATTTATTTAGCTAATTATAAATGATCCAATTTGTAACAAAGCTTAGAATTAATTGCAATACTTAGTTTTTCAGTAGAGTCTTCTGCCCTTCCCTTACCCTATTTCTGCATAACTGTCTGCCCCATTAACTGCACTCCTTATGTCCCAGGTGCCTTAGCTACCCAGTGACTCTGCAGGAGCCTCCCTGAGAGATTAGTTATTCCTATTCTTTGGACCATTTTAGGCTTATCATAATTTCCTTTTGCCAAATGTCTCCAATTTTTATTTCATTGAGCTCTTTATATTACTGTTGCTGGATAGTTTCATTAATTTGAATGAGTATTAATTGCTAATCTTGTTTGCTCTTTTAGTATAACTTTCAATAAACATTTAAGTTCAGTATTTAACTTTAATCCTAAAGTATGAACTGGTAGGAATTTCCAGTGCCATGGCTTGTGGATGAAAGAACTGCCATGAATATGATATATAGTTAAATATGGCATAAGTAACATTGAATATATAAAGGAGAACATTGGACTCTATTCCTATCTCTACCATTAACCACCTGTGTGATATTAAGCACGGCACTTCCTACTCTTAGGATCCCAGCTTTTCAGATGTAAAAGGAGGTCCTGTGCCACAGAATCTTTAAGGGAAGTTTCTAGGATTCTTGCTTTATAAAACCATACACAGAATACTAAGGTACAGATGTGTGAATAAACACAGATTGAAGTTCTTAAGGAATGTTGTCTTTAGAGCTAATTGGTGAAAACAATCTATGATAATAAACTGTACTTGATTAATTTAACAGTCTCCAGTGTATTCCACGTGTGTGTCAGTTAAGACCGGCTAGGTTATACTTCTGTGACAAACAACCCCCCAATCTCACTGCCAGAATCCCACTTTATTCGCTGCTCTTGAGAAGTCCCCCACAGCTCCAAACAACCCTCCTGGACAGCTAGCTGTCCTCCATGTTTTGGCTCAATGCTCCAGTGATCCAATGGCTTGGATCTCATGCCACCTCTGTGTCAAGATATGCTTCTATGAACAATGAGTCAAATGAAAGGTAATGTGGAGAGTTGAATGCCATCAATAAATGCTCCCTCACAGCTCTGCTCATGTACCACATTTCATCTTTCAAAGGAAGAAATGTGGTCACACGTAACTTCAATGGAACAGAGAAGTAGATCCACCCACGTACCCAGAAGTAGGGGAGAATTGGATGTAGGTGAAACAAAGCCTACCGCATGCAACAAGCCCATTGAGAACCATCAGAAATTCAAAGCCACAGGCACAATGGGTGGATGTGAATACAACGTCACAAAACACTGTGACAGGACTGTTAAAGCCTGCTGGAATTCTTGCTGTAAAGATGCGCATGGGCCTTTGGATTCATTCATTTATTCATTTAGCATTCATTGAACATCAGTTTTTGAGTGCCCACAGTGTGCCAAGTGCCAGAAATAAAGCTGTCACCTTATTTAATTCAGTCCTGAAAACACTGCTGCCAAGTGAGAAATCATTAAATGAAAAATATATTTCCATTAATTTTAGGAGGAACAATTATGGTGCATTCATTCTATTCCCACTCAAGATGCCCAAATAACTTTCACAGATAGAAAAATGCATCACTTGAACAATGAAAACAAGTTTAAATAGGCAATAAGCAACAATTTGAAAGTAAAAAAATTGCAGTTTGCACGCAAATGAATAGATGGACCTTTTGGTCACAGCAGCAGAGCCCAGCCAGCGGCACCCTTTCTCTACTTTTGGAACAGGCTCTTCAGCTCTCTGCTGCCCACCTCACCACAGTGAAGGAACAGGCTACCTCCTCAGCCAAGGACTTCCTGGCCAGAGGCATAGCCGCGGATATGTCCAAGATGGCCGTGCCCGGATCTAGCAGGTGAAGCTGCTGCTGCAGGTGCAACATGCCAATAGGCAGATTGCACTGACAAGCAGAACACGGGCGTCATGGGCTGCACAGGCTGCATCCACTGCATCAGCCGCATCCCCAGGAGCAGGGTGTGCTGTCCTTCGGGAGGGGCAACCTGGCCTACAGCATGTGCTACTTGCGCATGCAACCCCTCAACTTTGCCTTCAAGGATAAGTACAAGCAGGTCTTCCTGGGGGATGTGAACAAGCGCACGCAATCCTGGAGGTATTTTACCAGCAAACTGGCCTTGGGAGGGATGGTCAGGCTACTTCTCTCTGTTTCATCTGCCACGTGGATTTCATCTGGCAGCCAATGTTGGGAAATTAGGCACAAACAGGATTTGAAAGGCCTGGGAGACTGTCTGGTGAAGATCGCCAAGTGTGATGGGATCCAGGGTCTGTATGAGGGTTCCAGAGTTTTGGTGAAGACCCAGTGGCCTGAAGGCCTAAGGTCTGCTTCCCCACCCAAGTACACCCACACCATGATGAGCTGGATGATAACCCAGACCTACTGGCCATTGCAGGCATGGTCTTCTATCCCCCAGACACTGCTGTGGTGGATGATGGTGCATTTGGAGAACAAAGAACATCAGAGACCCTTGATTGTTGTTGGAAGATATTCAAAAACAAAGACTACAAAGACTTTTTCAGGGGCATGTGGTCCAATGTCCTCAGAGACACAGGGGAGCCTTCCTGATGGTCCTCTATGACAAGCTGAATAAAGTTATCTAAGTGCATCTATCTCCTTGGTAGAATGGGAACCAAGAGTGTCATGTAGAACAGCAATCCCCAACCTTTTTGGCACCAGGGACCAGTTTCATGGAAGACAATTTTGCCACGTGGGGGGAGTGGAGTAGGACGGGGGGAGGGTTGGGGATGATTCAAGCACATTCCATTTATTGTGCACTTTATTTCTATTATCATTACATTGTAATATATAATGAAATAATTATACAACTCACCATAATGCAGAATCTAATGCTGCTGAAACAGAGTTCAGGCGGTGATACCAGCGATGGGGAGCAGCTATAAATATAGACGAAGCTTTGTTCACTTGCCTGCCACTGCTGTGAGGCTTGGCTCCCAACAGGCCACAGACCAGTACCGGTCCACATGCTGGGGACTGGGGACCACAGATGTAGAATACTTAACCCGCACAAACCATTGCCCTTGAAGAAATTCTGATCATCTTTTTCCTGGCCAGATCATGTCTATAGAGGACTGGGGATGGCTCTGGAAAAGGGGGGCTTATTGTGATCATGTTTGACCATTGGCACCCTGATTCCATGTATTGATTACTATGTGGGAGAGCAGAATCATTGTAGCCCAGAGGCAAAGTGGCTCCACTACTCAGACCTAGAGTCCAGATGCTTGTAGGACTTGAGTTGTGTCTGAGTATTTATTTAAAACAAAAGAATCACATCTCCCATTTTTACTTAAGCACTAGCTGCTCTTGTGTACAGCTGAATATTTGAAATTATGTTCTATGTTGGGCATTCTTCTACAAAACAATAAAAAGAAGACACTGAAAAAACAATAGATGGAAAAGGACTTGTCATGTTCCTGAAACCAAAAGAAGAGAGCGATAGAAAGGGAAACAGGAACTATTGCATACAATAGATATCTAGAATGATCAGGTAATTTCATTGGAACCAGGACACTTTTGAGCATTGATACACTTGGACAACAGACATAAACCAGGACCCTCCTGAGAAAACCAGGAATTACAGCTACCCTACTCACATGCACTACTATTTATGAACAATTGTGAGATGGATGTTAAAAGCCAGTTTCTCAGGTTGCTCCCCACCAATCGCTCACACATCTATCAAGGCTTCAGTTTGCATGGCCCAGCACATATGCATGTTGACCAGAGTGAGACAGCATAGAGGGGCGGTCAGCAACCCTCTGTGGCATTAGTTTGGCCAGGATCCCCTGAGGCCGACTTCCCTGCAGCTCTGCGGGGCACTTACCCCCTGCCACAGGTGTCCTATTTTCAAGTAGGCAGGCAATGGCTGTAAGAAGCCCAAATGATACTTATCTCAAATTAATCTACACAACTGAAGGCATCTGTATACCCAATGCAAAAAAATAAACCTACAGGCACAACTTGAATATAAGTTGTTTAGATCCTTTAAACATTGCTCTAATGGAACTTACACTCTTGGGATCTTCTCACCTGAACCACCCCTGCTCCCTTTAGGAAACCACTGAAGAGTCTGATACAAAGAGATACACATGGTCCTTTCTGGGTTGATTCTCTGTTCTGTCATTGATGATTTGCTTGGCTGTGAACAAATTATTTAGTCCATCTAAGCCTGCATTTTCTCAACTGTAGAGTGAAAATAGCAATACCTATATTTCATTCATTGAAAGAATTACATGAGTTAAGGTGTATAAAGTGCCTAGCATATTAATGATCCTTCTTTTCCTTTTAAAAATGCAAAAACACCAATAAGGCCCTTATATACCAGATATTATTATAAGTAATTTTATGTCTATTAATCCAATTAATACTCTTAATAATCTATGAGGTAATTATCCCTGTTTATACATAAAAAAAAACTGAGGTATGGTAGGGGAGAGGGGGCTAACTACATTGTCAACATCACAAAGTGGGAGAGCTGAGATTTGAACCCCAGAAGCCTGACTCCAGAGTGTAGTACTTTGTAGTACTTTGTAGTCATCACAATGTCCTGCTTTCTATTCTGGTCCCCGACACTGTCCTGTATTAATATTTGATTTTTGATCCCTAATTATATGCCAATACGCCAACTCCATTGTTTGCCCTATTGCTTCCTTCCTCTCTGACAACAGAGAACAGGTTACCTACATGCTCTTACGACAAGGGAATTTTTCATGGAAGATAATGATATTTAGGTTGTAAATCATTCTCTTGCCCATTTTTGAGTCCTCCCAGAATGTAACTTATTATCTAGGGTGTGTCTTCAAAATCTCAATGAATTTTTTTACATCAAATTTATTTTTTAAAAAGTAGTCAATGTATTATATAGTTTCATTATGATTAGCATTAAAAAAAAAACCTGGTTTCAACCCCCAAAGCATAAGATATACCTGTAATAGACATTGAATAAAGGATTTAGTCTGAATGAAGAATGGCATTTTATTATTATAAACATCTGCATCATAGTCTTTTCTCAAAACAAGAGATTAAACTGGGCATGGTGGCATATGCTTGTAGTCCCATCTACTCTGGGAGGCTGAGGCAGGAGGATCAATTGAGCCCAGGAGTTTGAGGCTGCAGTGAGCTCTAATCACACAACTGTATTCCATGCACTCCAGCCTGGATGACAGAGTGAGACCTTGTCTCAAAAAAACCAAAAAATCCAAAAAACAACAACAAAAAACATTAATTGATAAACATAGAATTTAGTAGTAATATGGATTTGTTCAAAATGTCCATCTTGATAAATTTTCCATATGTCAAGTTATAAAATATGTATTTACTGAGATAATTATTTAGGAGATCTCAATTTGTCCTGTTGTGTATTTTCTTTCTCCTGAAGACCACGGCTAACATCTTAAATCTACGGCACTTTAAAAAAACGAGAGAGAGAGAGAAAGAAAAAACTGAGCAAAACAGAAAAAAAAAAATCAAAAATCAAACTCAATTCAAAGCTGAGAATCTGAGAAAAGTGTCCTTAGCTGATAAGGAGAAAGAAAGAAAAATTGGTGTTTTTTTGTGTACTCTTCCCATATTGAACGATGTAAAATAATTCCCAGCAAGCTGACTACCCAGAAAAAGCAAATGCCCGCTTCTCTTCTCTAATCTCTCCTGTCTGATTGTGCTGACCCTGAGCCAACCAATTGACTGGCACAAGGCCACAATCTCTCTAACAGAGACTTCGGGATGTATAAAATTCCTTTCTGTTGTTGTTCACTAAAGTTCTAAGCTCCATACAGTAATTCAAATAGTTGTATGGTAACTTGAAATATCAGATCTTGTATTTCAGGAAGATGGGGAATGGAAAAGAACTCAATTTATGGGAATGGAATTGAAGCTTTTCTTTCTTATCAGTTTAATTATTCTATATGTTTGCTTTAAATTACTCGATTTTTTATTAGAAGTGGTGATTACCATTTGTATACTAGAAATGGTTGGTAGTGTGATATACCACCTAAGTCCTCCCTAAAAAATAAAGAGACTTATGATCTGAAACGGTGCAACAGATTCTTTGCTTGTCCACTTTAGTCAGGCTAAACTTCTGAACCTTCTTCTAGGCCCATCTGTGCATTTCCTTATAAAATCTAGTTTTAGAAAAGAACCCTGCTACGTCAGTTTAGCAATTATCCCCATCCTCAGTATTTGATCAACCTCAAAATTTGATCAGATTCCTCATTCCCCATCATTCCCCAAATGATATCTAATCACCCTGGCCTGTCTTCAGCAAGAATCCTGTGACATTGGCTTAGCCAAAACCCTCCTTACCCCAGATGTTTCCTCTTAGTAATCTTCTATTCACTGACAGCAACACCACCCCCACCAACACACACACATATCCTGCTCCTTGTCTATAAATTCCCACTCGCCTATACTGTATTTAGAGTTTAGTGCAATCTCTCTTCCCCAGTGTAAGACCCCATTGTAGTGGTCCCTGTGCCTATTGCATTGGTTCTGAATAAAGTCTTCCTTATCATTCTTTAACAAGTATCACTGGGTAATTTTTTTCTTCAACAGATTCCAGCTGCTAAGAGTGCTACCAACAGACAGCCCTTAACCAGGACCAACTACATAATTTGTGGGACCCAGAGCAAAATTAAAATGTGAGGCCTTCTGTCAAAATATTGTTAAGAACTCCACTGTGGTGGCAGGAGAGCATAAACCAAGGGTGGGGTCCTCAGGAGCTGTCCTCTCAGCTTCCAGCCACCTGCAGGGATGATCTCAGCAAAAGAGAACTATGTTACCCACAGTTGTGCCTCTTCCCAGTATAGACAAAGTTTAATATTTGGATTGACACAGGAGTATAAGTCCAGTTCCTTCATCCCAACTTGGGACCAATCTCTATGTCATCTCAGCTTTAGAGCTGCCGGTAGAGTCTGCTGAGTACTCTACTTGAAATTACATCCAACCTCAGCCTCTCCCTGTACCCAATCAGACTTCCTTCCCTTCCATTTTCTTCCTTTCCCTTCCACAGGTGTTGATCTGAAGAACACTCTTTAATAAAGCTTCTACATGTTAATGCTTCCCAGGGAACAAAAACTGAAATTGGACTTTCAAAAATCCTGTGCTTACAAGCACAATAAACATTATCACAGCAGCCTTTCCTATGCCCATCTGTCCTACATCAATCTCCAGATGGCATTGAGCTTTGGCATGGTGGAGTCTGCTGTGAGAAAGGTCAGATGTTACAGAGGCGAGAGGCTGTGGTGTTTGCAGTTAGTGTCTATGGTCTCTTGGGCCCTTGCTAAGATTTCTTGAGAACTTACTATGATAAATATTTTATGTAAATTAGGTTATTTAATCCTCACAATAAATACTTGTTATAGATATTCCAAATAGCCCAATTCCACAAATTAAGAATGGAAGTAGCAATAGAGAATTTAAGTAGCTTCCCCATAGTGAAACATGAAAAAGTGGCACAGCCACTCTGCCTGATCAAAGCTAGAACTCTTCAGCCCTTTCCTATAATTCCTGTCTAACGCTAGTTTTCTTTTCAGGGCTTTTCTTGCTAAACAGACATACCTCAAGTTGGCAGTCCCAATTTGTACACCCATGGTGTGCAGAGAAGATTAACTCAGCATGCCTCAGTTCCTCAAATCTCTGTTATTTCCAAGAAAGGCTACTTTTAGGACTCCCTTGCTGAACTCTAAGCAATGAAACTCTGAGCCCTTGGAATGTTCTGCCTGAGAAGTGTTTTTGTATGCCTGAAGCCCAGGCTATACTGTAGCAGTTTGACCAGATGGTTTATGTTAACAATGTGATTTATGGTGAGCATGTCTTTTTGCTCTGGGGACTAGAATTGAGTAGCTGAGATCAGTGGCATAGGTGCTGCACACTATGTGACTGATCCCCCAATAAAAACTCTGGACACGTTGAGTTTGGGTGAGCTTCCTTAGTTGGCAACACTTTGCATATGCTGTCATACATCATCGTTGAGAAAATAAAGTGCATCCTGAGAGGAAATATCTGAAATCTTGTCCTTCTTTCTTCTGGACTTCTCTCCAGGACATTATTTTTTCCATACCAAGTCTAATTTGTATCCTCTTTTTGTAATAAACAATAACCATGAGTATAACAGCTTCTGGCTCCTGTAAGTCCTTCTAGTGAATCATCAAGTCTGATGAGATCTTGGAGACCTCAATGCACATAGTAAGGGGAGAAATAACTTCATTTTAAACTGAGCAAGATGAAAGAGCAAATATTTCCTTTTTGTCATTGTTGTTGTTATCTTTAGCTCAAAGATAAATACCCTGGATGTCTAGCTCAGAGCCTATTAAGATCACGCAGCAACTGATTGCATAACCCAGAGGCTGAATCCCTGCAGAAAAGAAGGCATGGGTAGAGCATTATAAACATTGTTTTACTGTCACTCTTATATGCATCTAAACTGGAGAAATTGTATTTTATTAACAGATGTTTTTGCTATGTTGGAAGGGATAGGCTCTGTTGAGACTATATTTTGATACCAGTAGAGGAAAAACTCTAAGACCTAGGAATCAGATGATGCTGAGGTTTTATCAGGAAGAATGGAGGTAGGGTACAGGGAGCAGGAAGGAAGAGGTGGGAGAAAACAGAAGTTGAGAGGAATAAGGGTGGAAGAAGACTAGCAGGGAAGGGAGGCCAACTAGCTGGGACTAAACCATTAACCACTGATCATAATTTATCATACACATATACCTCTATCTTTCCTTCAAGGAAAAATGAAGAACCAAGTGCACTGCTCAGAGCTCTGCCCCCAAGAGGACTTTCTTTCACTAAAGCACTTCACACCACTTCAAGGTGGGCTGTCGTGCTGCTACTGCTTATTTTTGGTTGTGCCAGCATATTGTTCAGAATGGTTTTCTTATTCAGTCAACTAGTCAAAGGGAACTCCTCATGAAGCAAGAGTTGTGAGATGAGAAGGAAGAGTGGTGGGAGGATGGACCATGGCCCATCCCTATCTCCTACAGATAATTTCAGCACCATTGGATTTGTTGGTTCAAACGACCCAAATGGCAGAGCAATTTGTGTGGCAGCCTGGACCTCTTGCATGACCTTCTCTTTTTCTGGGCTCCACAAAACACTGGAACCCTTTCAGTTTATTTGATAATTAGTCAGTAGTATGCCCAAATAAGATCTATGTTTTCTTCGGGAAGCACACAAAGTGCTACGTCTCTTTCTTAGTGGTAGGAGGGACCAGATGTAGCAACCTGTCTTTGCCTTGGCAAAATCACTGGGCAGGGTTCACTCCACCGGGGTAAGGGCTGGCAAACTCTGGCCCGTGGGCTAAATGTAATCCTCTGTATTTTTATGCATCCCTAAGGTAAGGATATTTTCTATATTTAATTTTTAAAAGATTGAGAAGGAAATAAGATGGAGAAGAAGGAGAAGGAGGAGGAGAAGAAGATAGAGAAGGAAAAGAGGAGGTGGAGGAAGAGGGAGAAGGAGAAAGAGGAGGAAGAAGAAGAAAAGAAGGGAAGAGGAGAGGGAGGAAAAGGAGAATAGAAGGAGAAGAGGGAGAAGGAGAAGGATGAGAAGAAGAAATGCAGGAGGAGGAGGAAAAGGAGGAGGAAGTGGAAGAGAAAGAGAAAACCTAAAATATTTACTACTTTATAGGCCCTGTACAGAAAAAGTTTGCAAACTCCCCATCTGGACATTATAGTGGTTTCTACTTGGCTTTCTTTGCCCATAATGGCCCTTACTCCAAGGTCAGAGAAACGATGTGAGGATTCATACACTTATAGCATGTCTGTTCCAATTATAAATTCCAAGTTGGGGAAATAACCTCAAGGTCAATTCAGAAACCCACTGGGCCCATAGCAAGAAGGACCAAAGCCAAAACTCGCCTAATCATCTGACCTCCATAAATCTCAACTCTGACTGATGGACCACAGTGAGATTTGGGGTGCCTAGGGATTAGTATAGGTCTAGAGCCAATGTCCAGTAATCTTTAAATGCCTTATTATTTCCCCTTTCCAATATGCAGTCATTCTGGCAAGTGGATTCACATCACCTTGGGAAAGGTGAGGAGGAAGATTTAAGTTACCAATTTTTGGTTGGTAGTGTATCTTTTTTTCCAGAGGATCTGGCCTATCCTTCATTTGGGGCCTTTAGGGGTCTGTTAATTGGCTCACATCTGGAAGTTTGTCAAAGGGCTGTGACTTCAGTTCACTAGATCTAGAGCCTTTTTGGCTTATACAACATTTAAGACTTTTGTAGGTTGCCATTCGATCCCACAGATGTGGAATAGGAATAAGAGAAGGAGAAAGAGAACCAAAGCTGACCAAAGCCAAATATCTTTGCCAGTCGACCATTCTGATTCTGCTTTAGATGTTACCCATTCCAGTTACCATGGCTAGATTGTCTTCACACTTGGCCATGTGCTCCTGCCACTCTGTAATGCCGCCATCCCTGCTGACTCCTGCAATCCAGACCCATTTATCATTTCTGGCCTACGGACAATATCTACAGAGATTTTTGAAAATGCCAGGCCTCCCTTGTGCATATATTTCTGAGAGACTTAGTGGAAAAAATGTACTCTTCCTGGAGGATTTGTTTAGGGGAAAGGCATACAGATCTTGCATGATAAATCCTCTGGTACATCACAATGACTCTTTTTCTATTCAGTAGAGCAAGGAACTTTGGCCTTTTGATCTCTTTTAGTACAGTCCACCAGCAAGTCCAGGTTTCAAACAAACAATCGCATAAGCTGTTAGAACCATTCTTAGCTCCTAAGGCTAATACATGGAATCTAAAAATTCTTCTTATTGAGGTAATTTCAATAAATTTGACTGGATCCAATTTTATATTCCATCAACCCTGATCCCACAACCTTAGGATTCATTCCCACATTTGTTTCCCAGACATCTGTGCAACTAAATTGGCAAATGCTTTGCAATTCTTTTAATGTACATCACACCTTTTCACTGGTCACACTCTGTGCCTCCTTCCCTGAATCTCGTTGGGATTTGAGTCCGGTTGTAGATTCAGAAGCAATGAGAGATAATGAAGGTAGGTCATGAGGAGGACAAGTAGTTTCCTGCAAGGCAACTACCTAGGGAAGTCTGTTACAGTGTCTGTAGGCAAAGGGAGTCCAACCTTCTCACACAGGAGAGAAAAGGTGCTTTTACTGTCAAAGACCATTCAAAAATGTGTGTGTTCAAGGTCTTCAGCTTCATCAAAATATGACCATATGTATAACTCCTTTCCAATGAACAAGGCTCTCCTACTTCTCATTCAAAGCCCTAACTTTAACATAAGACACATATATGCACTTGATTACAAGTGTCTAAAGAAGAAGATTTCAATAAATGTTTTTCCACTGTATGCCATGGAACACCAGTGCTGCCTTTACCACAATAAAAGGATCATTGATGAATCTGAGTCTGATTGAATTAGAGAACCCATTCCAAATATCCTAGAAGCAATCCAGAAAATTCATACTTAAGGTTAGGTTCCTCTGGAACCACTTCTGATACTGATTTAGTTATTGGTCAGGATTTGATCTAAAAAGAAAGAATTACTAGAAATGATATAAAAATAATAGACTTATTATAGGAATTGGCCTTTCAATATTTTGGTAACTCTCTAAAGTTTTCACATATAATGTCAGGCATGGTGGCTCATGCCTATAATCTTAGCATGTTGGGAGGCTAAGTCAGGAGGATCGCTTGAGACTAGGAATTCAACCCAGTCTGAGCAACACGGTGAGACCCTGTTTTACAAAAACTAAAAAGATAGCCATGGTGGTGTGTACCTGCAGTCTCAGTTACTCGGGACGCTGAAGCAGGAGGATCCCTTGAGCCCAGGAATCTGGAGTTGCAGCAGTAAGCCATGATGACACCACTGCACTCTACTCCAGGCATTATAGTGAGACCTAGCTCAAAAAAAAAGTTTTCACATATGCCTGATGTTTGTGCACCTGAGCTAGAGCTTGCAGTCAGTAGGAAAGGGAGTTGAGAAGGACAAATGGGTGTGAGGACAGATGGATGTAAAGTGTGTGGTAGGACAGGGATTCAGAAAAAAAGGGAGCAGCAAGAACAAACAGGAAGCTATAAGAATGAGATGGAAACCTCAAGGACAACCTGAAACCTGCTTTGGTGCTCATCTTTTACATGTTTCCAATATGAGAGTGACATGCAGAAGAATATGATGCCCTTTGTCATGGAGCTAAATGAGATCTGGAGGGAGCTGGGAGAGCTGCAGGATGAGGCCCTGGAGCCACAATGACAGAGGAGCTGCAACATCCTCTAACCACACCCCTAACCACACCCACATCTCCCAACCACAGTCATGGCTGCTGCTTCACTCCCCCTTCCCAGTCTCAGGTAAATGCTTCTCGTGTTTCTATCCTAGAAACACATGCAGAAGGGATTTTCAGCTTCAATAAGTTGACACAGGACAAAGCCACTATAAGTGGTTTGTTATGTAAAAACAGGCAACTAAAACAACACATTTAGTGTGTTTAGGCTTCTCATGAAGGAGAGTGAAGGGCTATGTTTTGCATTAAAATTGGTGAGGAGTGGAAATGATGAGTCCATGGTGGGTGGAGCTGGGCAGAGAAAATGGGAAGCAGGTGTACTTGCATTAGGCAAATGATAGTCATTAGCAAACTAAAGAATAAGTTCTTCAAAAAATGGGGAATTGGGTATTTGGCATTCACATACAAGCTTCTAAGAAAAAACACTCTTGAGTCTGGTCAGGTGCTATGCTGTGACCCCAACAGATGATGAACTAGGGATGTGAGATCAGAGAAATAAGTTTGGCCAAAACCTATTAAAATGAATGATTTCTGCCAAGTATCTGCAAGGAGGGTTGTTGATCTATGAATGCTCGTTCTCATGCTGAATCTCAATACCTCAAGAAGAGCGGTTGATGCTCAGAATCTGAAGCAGAGAAAGATACTACCTCATGAATTTTGGCACTTCCTTAAATAAGGAGTGAGAAACAGAACACAGAGTAGAGATGGAGGGAGAGGAGCCCTGTATCAGCCAAAGCGGAACAGGAATCTTTCTATCTGTAATACCAGTAGCAGAGCAAAGCCTGAGACACCTGCAGGGAGTGACAAATGGCTTGGCGCTCAGCACAGTTCCTGGGTGAGCATGTTTGTCAGACAGAAGAGTAACAGCTGCAGCCCAAACCTCGACACTCCCAGGCCAGAGCAGAGCACAACAGAAAGTGAAGTTATTTGCCCAAATTAGGGTTTATTGGGTAATCACAGCCCAGGGCCTAACTGGTCATTTGGGGAAATGGGGAACTGAGACACAGCCTCTGATTGGGCAGGACACATGCCTCTAAGAGGGGAAGAAAGGAGTTTTGGTGATTAACTGCATTTTTAGTCATTCTCATTCCAGAGCAATTCCAAAGACAGGAAAACTAGCTTTCCCAAATTTTGGCTACACGTGGTTGTTAATGATGTCAGTGCATTTTGGTTTTTATCTCCATTTATATCATCTTAACTTTTTTTCAATTGAAAGATTTCATTGTATGTTTTTATTGTGTAAACTTTAAAATGAAATTCTACAATTGATTTATATCTCAGAGTTATAGCTATTTGGTTATATAATTTCTGAGAACTGCTCACATTCTCAAATGACTCAGTTGTTTTTGATAATAGAAAATAATGTTTGTTTATTTTTTTACCCCTTGAACACAATTAATGCAGTTTTAAATTTTTTGTAAGGATAAATAGTTTGCCACATTAATGAATGAAATATACATTACAATCAGCATTAAATATTGTGGCTACATTATGAAAATTACATTCCCATACAAGTTAGGTAGTAATTGAATGCATTGATGATTCGAAAATTACTATATTTGGAAAGAGTAGAGAAGCTATTTTAGGCTCCTACACTAATGTTTGTTAAGCATGAGTAAAGAATGTCTGGGAAATTCGAAATATTTGAGTTTGAGTTTTCTCTGACTGCATGAACATCTGCTTATAGATTTTGGAGAAATTTGTGGTTTTGAAATATTCTCAGTTTTGCACTCAAACAATTACCAAAATTTCAAAGATTTTCTTTCTTACTAAAATTAGATGCACACAAACCAAAACTCTTGTACTTCTTGCTTTCTCAGGAGGAAAATGTACATATGAAACTGTGGAAGGAAAAAAACAGTATCTACTTGATGACATTTCTCTAAACATTTTTTAATGAGAAAATAAAAGGAAAATTTCTGTGCTGTTGCCACCTTGTGGCTTAATATGCATAAACATACTAAAAAAGATCATTTTGTTTTGTTTTGTATTTTAATAGAGAAGAGCTATTTAGGAACTATATGAATAGTTATTTGGAAATAAATAATTATCATAACATTTAGTATGCATGACAATTACATTGACATGTCTCATTGCTCAATTATTTATGAAAGTATACAATATATGTGTTATGTGGCATAGATTCACAGAAATTTTATCTTGCAGAAAACTGGGAGATTATTTAATCAAATCTTTTAATTCTACAAGTGAGAAAAATCAGGAAATAACAGCATAGCCCTACTTTGCTTTTCACCACATCATGGAATAAATGTGATGGAAAGCACTTCTACTCCTAAAAAAAAAGGGCAAACATAAAATACAATCCTTTAAACTGTATAGGCCAAATAATTTTAAGAAATACAAAAGTTCTAAAGTTTTATAAGAATAATTAGAAATAATATTGATAATAAGATAAAATGAAAGTGATAGATTAAATTCATTTTTAGTGCCTAGTATGTATTATATAAAGCTATTTTAGAAAACAATTTTCCTCTTCTCTCCAGTACTAGGATCCCCACTTTTAATTTGTCACGGCTTCCCTTAAAGGCAGGCGTGGCTATATGTCTAAGTCCTAACCTATGCTATGTAAGGACAAGTGATGGGTGCAGTTTTCAGATCATTCCATAAGGGACTGATCATGCCCATTTTTCTTCCTGAGATGTAGATGTGAAAGTGAGCTATTTTGGACCAAATGAATGAAGAAAAACCCCAAGGATTGCAAAGCAAAATGTTAGAATGAACTTAGGTCCCCGACACCATGACATGACCACACTATTCCTGGACTTACACCCAGACTTTTTAAGTGCGAGAAAAGTAAACTTCTACCTCATCTGTTATTTTGAGACTATTTTACTCTAGCTAAATTTATATCAGGACTAAAAAAATGTGACAATTTGTTAATAGATAGTTGACAATTTTAGATGCTGCAGAAAAATGAAATAAGACAGGGAGTGTGTATAGTTTACTAAGGCTGACATAAAAAAAATAAGCCACCACAGACTTGGTGGCTTAAATAACAGAAATTTATTCTCACAGTTATGAAGGATGGAATTCCTAGATCAAGATGTCAGAGTTTTGGTTTGTTCTGAGGCCTCTCTACTTGTCTTGTAGATGGCCACCTTCTCACCATGTCCTCACGTGGTCTTTCCTCTGTGTTCACACTTGTATGTGACTTAATCTCCTCTTCTTATAAGGACATCTGTCATATTGGATTAGGACCCACATGAATGACCTCATCTTATCTTAATTACCTCTTAAATGACCCTGTCTCCAAATAAAGTCACACTCTGTGGTACTGGGGGTTAGGACTTCAACATGAATTTGCAGGTGAGGAGAATAATTCAGCCCAGAACAGAGTGAAAGTATTTATTGGTTAAATTAAAAATGCTATATAGCAGATAATAGGATCAAGATGGCAGTAACCTGAAGTAAAATAAAAACACATTGGGCAAGTCACCCTTAAAGAAAAAATATCAAAAGCTCTGTGTCTGCGTCTTCTTATTAATAATTTGCATTTTCTCTGACCTAGCTATGTCTTCTCAGTCTCCTTTCTCATTTTCTTTTTCAATCTTGAAGGCTTGGTTAACTCTCACTCTCCACCACTCCTGCCACCCTCCATCTCCCAGGCTTGATCCTAGGCTCTTCTCTCTGCTGTGTCTACACTGCCTTCCTAGGATAGCTCATTCAGTCTCATAGGTTCTCATATCCCTGCCTCCATCTATCAGCACACCCCCATGCACATACATTTCATAAATTGCCCACTTGGCACCTCTGTGTGGATATATAATAGGTATTTCAAACTTAACAACGTGCCTGGCCCAAACAGAATCCTTGATTTCTTTCCCAAGCAAATTCTTTCTTGAGCTTTCACATCTCCATAAATGGTACCACTCACTACCCATAAGTTTTCTAGAGCCAAATCTAGCAATAATTCTTGATTCCTCTCATTTATCAACCTAACTCTCCACCCACACCTACACAGCCCCACCCGGAATTGAAACAATTCTTCTACCAAAACATACCTAGATACCACATATCTTCCTTATTTCTCCAGTAACCACTATAACTGATGCATCAGTGTGTCATGGGGACTACTGCAGTGACTCCTAACTGGTCTTCGTGCTTTCACTCCTACCTCCTACAGTCCATTTTCAACTCAGCTGCCAAAGTCATCATTTTAAAACATAAATCAAATCGTATCACTGTCTTGTTTAAACACAGTAACGGTTTTCCATTGCACACAAAGTCACTCACCATGGCCTAAGGGGACCTGTAAGATCAGCCTCCCCCACCCCATCCAGCCCTCCTGCTTCACTTCATGCTGCTCTCTTCTTCCCCCCAGTGTTTCTCCACACTGGCCTACTCCCTTCCTTTGAATGCTTTACTTTCAATGCCAATTTGGGATCTTTTCACTATTTCATCTTCTTGGAATTCTCTTCTTGAAGGTCATTCAGGTGTTACCTTCAATGTTACCATTCAGTGAGGCTGCCCCTGACTACCAGAGTAGTTCCCAATCCGAGTACTCTTTATCACATCTCCCTTTCATTTTTTCTTATAATACTTACCACCATCTGAACTCACTTGGTCACACTTGTTTAGAAACGATTCATTTTCCTCACTATAATATCAACTACTTAAGGCATGGACCTTGTTTACTTTGTTAGTCATTTTATCCCCTAATACCTAAAGGAGAGTTTGCAACAAACATTTTTGAATACATGTATGGATGGTTAGTGTTAGCTGCTTTGTGGAATGTGCATTAGTATGATGATGAATATCTTAGTTTATTTGGGCTGCTATAATAAAATACCATAAACTGGGTGGCTTACAAACAAAAATTTATTTCTCATATTTCTGGAGGTTGGGAAATCCAAGATCAAGGTAACTCCGGATTCAGTGTCTGGTGAGAGCTTTCTGGTTCATAGACAGCACCTTCTAGCTGTGTCCTCACATGGTGGCAGACAAGCTAGTTCTCTGGGATCTTTTTGATAAGGGCACTAATCCCATTCATGAGAGTTTCACTCTCATGACCTAATTTCTCTCCTCTTAATACCTTCATATTGATGATTAGGTTTCAACACAGAAAATTAGAGGGACACAAACATTCAGACCAGAGCAATGGGACAGAAGCTGAGTGAATAGTAGATTGGATAAGCTAATATAATGTTGATGGTCAAAGTGCAATTCACATTTGTGAAATTTCCTCCTTTAAGTCAGACTTAAGAAATCTAATTGTTCTCCTTAGGAGATATCTTTCATATCACCTACATTCTAACAGATCTGAAATCCTTATTTCTTGAACTAACCATTTCCCTGAAGTCCGGATGTAGTTAACAAACTATTTCCTAGACATCACCCGTAAACCTTGCAAGCTGTCAAGGTCAGCATGTACAGAAAATAGTGTTTTGCTTCTTCCTCCTTCTCAATCTGGAAGTCAAAAAATATGGAAAATTTTGGTTCTAATTTTACTACTAAATATATGACTTTGAGTGAGTTTACCTATCTGAGTCACTTTATCTGTAAAATGAAAAGATGAGTCTAGATGATGTCTATGTTTTTTAAAACTTCATATGCTAGAAGTATTGAGTCATGCTGAGACATTTTTCTCTCCAAATCACTATATCTGAGTAGCAACAAGAGTGATCAGGCAGCTGATTGTTCTACTGAGCCCAGAATGGAAATGGTCAAATGAACCATGACCGTAAGGTAATTTGCAGAGAGAGTCTCCCATTCCAGGTACACTCCCTGTAACTCAAGATTCTTCGCCATAACTCTAGAATCACACTCTCCACTTTTTATTTATTTATCAGATTATTTGGAATTCTGGGTCCATATATCCACATTTCTCTCCATAGCACTTCACTTTTACTAAATCCTATATTTTATGATTTTGATCAACATCTTCCTCCTCTGTGAAGGGACTGTAGAACACTTGCAACTTGTCAATTAATGCTTTTTTCTGAATCATTTTGTACATATATACATTCTTCAATACAGGTTATTTTCTCCTATTGTCCAATGTTGTTCTGTGCATATTCAAGGAGATTGATAAATATCTAAGAATAGGGATGGCATCCATACCAGAAACTTACCCCATCCCTACAGAAAAACATCACAAAGCCAATTTGCCTGCCAAAGCCTAAGATAGCTATTGCCCACGTGGTGCCATTAAGAATCCTTAAAACACCTTAAACAATTAGAACAAAATGCCAAGTACCTACAAATAGTCTACACCTTTGCTTAAGGAAATACAGTCTGTTGAGTAAAAAAGATTATTATTCATAATATAGCCACTAAACATGGCTTAGATAATAAAATTCACTTTGTAAGAAGATGTGAATAATCATAAAGTTTTTTGAAAGGAAAAAATGTGGGAGGAAGTGGGTAGCAGAAGAAAGTGGAGCCCAGAGAAGATAAGAAAGGACAGTTAAAATGATTCTCTTTCTTCAAGGGTTATCCAGGATAGCTACCCACATGATGATGAGAATTGTCTTTTTGAATCTTCTATGAAAGATGAGTTTGTGATCAAAGATCAAGATTATACTCTTACTCATAAGACAGAGGAGACTCTTAGATATTCTCACACAAAGAGAACATAAGAAGAATACAGGGCTGGCATCGTTGTCTCCATTTTAATACACAGCAGGATGGAGAACTAAGGACACTCTGTCACCAGCAATGAGAACACCACACACAAAAAAGAAGTAGGTGGCTTTAATTTAAACCATAGTTGCAGCAAAACACAAAGGGCAAAAAACATGCTATATTTATCGCAGGAGAGGAAAAGCCTTTTAATTCTTAGAGGAAGAAGCCTTCATACACAACCATCTTTTAGCAAGTAGAAAAAAAAAATAAACATGAGAGGTTAGGTGAGTTTGTGAGAAAGGAGAAAAAGGGAATGGCACCAGTATTTTTCTATGTTGAATAAATAATGAAAAGAAGAGGCAGCCATGAGAACAAAACTTCCCTCTCCTATTTTCTTCATATGATTCAAGAGACATCACATCTGAGGATTCCCCCCTGGAAGCACCTCACAATTTGAAAGGGCCAAACAACCTGATTTAAGATCAGAAAACTACAACAGAGAGAGTACTGCATATAGATCTAAAGAGAAAAGAAAGATTCTGAGGGAGGGAAGGGGTGGGAATAAGCTATTAATATTGCAGAGAAAAGGGGGATTAAAAGGCAAAGTAACCTGAAATTTGTGATAACTTTATGAAATTCAGTTATATAAATGAATAGAACAGTATTTAATTCTGTACACTAAAGATGCACTAAAGGACTCAGACATTGCAACTGAAAAAAAATACTATGGCCATTAAAAACATTTACTTTAATAGCTCTACTTTTATCTACAAGAGAAATGTTTTTTTGCCTTTGGCAGAAAATTTCCTTAAGACAAAACAGTGGCCCAGGTAGGATGCATCTAAAATTTAAAACTCCTGCGGAGCTTTCCAATTTGGTCAATAGACAGCTTCACATCTGCCTGCTTACTTAGGAGTGGAGGGGGCAGGTAGGCACCTTGGGATCTCATGGGCAACTCAGGGACAGCAGAAGGCAAAAGTTCATTATTTGCACCACTCCACTGAGATGGCAGTCCTAGAACTTGCAAGAAGTGACCCCAGCATAACAATTTATTTTTAGTTAACCTTCATAACATTGCTTCTATTCAATGCTAAAGTTCATTGAAAAAGCCTGACAAAACCAGTATTATGGTGCTTAATTGGTATATATTAAGCTATAATATGGATAATTAGAAATTGATCAAAGTTCTATCTTCCATAAAGGAGGCCAGAGGTTAGTTACGCTATCTCCTTAGCAGTCTAACTTTGTGATTTGGTTTAAAGGTGAAAATAAATTAGTAACCTTTACTTCAATAGGATTTGAATAATTTGCCAAGCAAAGAAATTTCAATTTTTGTTTGCTGTAACTTCATCACTATGACAGCTTTAAGTGCCATAAGGTACGATTTTTAAATTTGCTTAGGGTATGACAAAAATAAATTAACTCTAAAACATACTGGATCCCATTTGACCACCAATATCAACATAAAATCCATTCCAAATTTGGTAGATAGACTGGATAACTTCTGATAATATAATAGATGCTCATGCTGATTTGACATTATATCTTGATAATATCTTCATAAACAAGAAACTTCTAATAGTGCTGAATTACATGTTGAAATATATTCTTAGATGCTAATAGAATAATAAATTAGTATTAAACATTTCTGAAATAATTCAACAAATCTATCATAATCATAAGCTATTTGCATTGTTTATATTTTTAAGAATATTTTTCTAAGAATAAATCATAAAAGTAGAAATATAATAAAAGATTAATGTAAGATTATGACTATAACAGCATTATGTTTAATATTGAATTGATGGAATCAAATTTAACAGTTAACAAGAGAGAAATGCTTAAGTACCTATACCATATTCAAATTTTAAAAGTATCCAAAAAATCCTTAACATAAAGTCTACAAAAATATTTAAAAATAGAGAAAATATAATATCAATTTAAAAGATGGAATATGATTAATTCATCACAATCTCAAATATAACTAGAGATAGAGCTAGATAGAGAAATACAATAAGGCATAAATAGAAATCTGCTGGAATTATGGGAAATTTTCATTTCTGTGTTTTCTACAATAAGTGTGTATCACTAACATGAACATAATACTGATGACATGAATCTTTCCATTACTTGAACACTCAAAGATATCGAATAAGTCTACTCATCATTAATGCCAAAATCATTTGTACAAACTAAAAGGTTAGACAGAAGCATGCTGTTAATAAAGGCGAATAGTACTTAATAAAAATAATTGGTGTACATATACCACATTTTATTAATCCATTATGAATTGTTGGAAAAACAAACACCACATGTACTCATTATTAAATTGGAATTAACTAATGAACACACAAGTGCACAAAAGGAAGCAAAACTCAGTGAGGGGAATAAGCCAATGTAATGGGTACTATGAACATTATTTGTGTGACAGGCCCACCTATAGCCAGGACTCAAACATTCCAAAAATGATTAATGTAACCTAAAACATTTGTACCCCTTAATATTTTTAAAGTAAAAAAAGGTAAAAAAAAAAAATTGGTCTCATCAGAGCAACCCCAAATAGTCTAAACTTTAGGAAGGCCTTGTTATGATTAGGACAGTTGTAATTGAGAAATTCATTAGTATTGTTAAAAAGTGGTGCCATAGCATCTTTAATATGACATGTTTTTAGTGATGCCTGAGTGTTAGAGTGGTTTATTCTAAAACAGAAAGGAGGGCAGAAAGAAGAAAGGAAAGAAGGAAGGAAGGAAATAAAAGGGGGAGAATGAGAAGGAAAGTATAGAAAAGAAGAGTAAAAAGAAGAGTAAAGCAAACAAAAATAGCCACTGTAACCAATTCCACGGCTACAGGAATGAAATTGTGAACCCATATAATCTCTGGGTTTGGCAAACACCCTGGACTTGACTGGACCTGGTATTAAGGCTTCCAGGATAATAAAGTTAATAGATATTTCTTTCTTATAATTTTTAACTCTTTGTTGTCTACAAAGGTGAGAAAATACTCTGGGATCTAGACTAAGGGGGGGGGTTCAGATATATTTCTTCAAATAATCAAGGCTATTAGGCCTAGATCACATCTACAACAATGCTTACACACAAGATTAGGATATCAAGACTTCCTTTGGTGACTTCTAGAGTGCTCCAAATTCTGTCTTTCTGCTCAGAAATTGGACAGCATGTGCTGGGTTATGACAAGATCTTACCAAGAGACCCTATCACTGTCACATAAACATTTATGAAAACAGCTAATGGGAATCACAAAGCTAAGAATAATTAGACACTGACTCTATCTGACAACCAGCCAAAGCCCAGAAAGCTGGTATAGTGCAGATGTTGAATCCAGCTGTTTTTACGGAGAGTGGGTATTGACCACTTTGTAATGAATCAGAAGGTCTATATGAAAAGTTATTTGGTTTGACATATAAAAAGACTGATGACATAGTTTCTCCCAGACTCAAAATCTAACTCCATGCTAAGAAGTTAATGAGGGTTACTGCATATTATTTTGCTCTTTGACAAAATTTATATCTTGTCATCTGGTGAATAAAACGGGCATGGCTAATGCTTTGGTTTATGTCCATCAGGATTTTTTTCCTGTGAAGGTATTTTTTTCCTTTTTTATGATTTTTTTTCCTGGCAAATTTCAACTATTTCTATGAGAAAAAGCAATGTTTCTTACTTAAAAGGCCAGCAATTAATTCAATGTTTTCTTTTCCTGTTTTGTATTGACTACAACTTAAGAGAAAAAGGAAAGGAAAGGAAAGGAAAGGAAAGGAAAGGAAAGGAAAGGAAAGGAAAGGAAAGGAAAGGAAAGGAAAGGAAAGGAAAGGAAAGGAAAGGAAAGGAAAGGAAAGGAAAGGAAAGGAAAGGAAAGGAAAGGAAAGGAAAGGAAAGGAAAGGAAAGGAAAGGAAAGGAAAAAGGAAAGGAAAGGGGAAAGGAAAGGAAAAAGGAAAGGAAAAAGGAAAGGAAAGGAAAGGAAGGAGAGAGGAGAGGAGAGAGAAGAGAAGAGGAGAAGAGAAGAGAAGAGAAGAGAAGAGAAGAGAAGAGAAGAGAAGAGAAGAGAAGAGAAGAGAAGAGAAGAGAAGAGAAGAGAAGAGAAGAGAAGAGAAATCAGCCCAGAAATTGATGCCCCAAGCATGTTTGGCAATTTATTGATTAGTGCCACCTCCCAGGCAGAGTCAGGTGCGAAGAGTCTCAGAATGAAGATAGAGGGAAGAAAAGGTGGTCAGAAATCTGCTTAGCCATTTACCAAGGATGAGGGCTGGGGCCAGGTGGAGGAAGACACTTCTAAAGGCAAATCTTGACCTGTTTGAAAGTAAACATCAGTCTTAGGATTTCTGAAGCAGTCTATGGATTGTCCACAACATCTAGAAATCTAGAAAACTGAGAAACGCTCTCAACGCGTGTATTAGGCAGGCAAAGGCCTGGGAAGGCTGATTATGTGTAATATTGCCAGCCATCAAGCCTTAGACAGGGACTAGTAGGGTAAGGATATGGAGGCCACATCCAGTGGTTTAGGGTCAGTGCAAGGCTTCATTCAGGAGGAGGCGCAGGACAGAAGGAAGTATCTTCTGTGCTTTGCAAAACAACAAGTGAAAACGAAGCAAAGGGGGCCTTGAAGAAGTCAACACTGCTTCTCAGGGAATCAGGATGTTGGAGGGGTACGTTAGAAATTCTCTTATTTCAGTGTCACAACAGTGTCCGGGTTTTCACTTGCTGTATATTAATAGCTCCCTGGAAAAGTTAACAGCAGGTATTGAAGCAACAATGAAAAGGGTGGGCAGTGAGCATCATGGTCACAAACCTCTTAGGAATGAAGACAGACCCCCTGGAGAGCAGCATTCTGGTGCTATCTAGGAAGACCTGGAACTATGCTAAAGCCTGAACAACTCTCACAATAAACCATAAGTTCTTACACAAATAAGGGAAATATTCCCTTATCATGATCTACCTGACACCATTTCACATATATATGCTGTTGAATCCTAAGAAAATGAAGGTGATATGTTTGTATAGCTCAGCCTAAACTTTTATATTACCACTTACAGACACAAACAATGCTAAGCTTGTATCTTGCCACTTCTAAAACATTCTATGAATTAAAAGCATATATATTTATTACGCTAATGTTAACAAAACCATTAAAAAACTGTGTCTTTGCTGTGCTATAGCCTTCATTATTGATATAAAAAGAATGCATCAGTAGATCAGAAGGTGAATTTCATCACCACATGAGACAAAGAAAATAGTTATTTAATAAACAACTGTCTTGCCCCAAACAGCTTTAGCTAAGTATATATGTTGAGTACCAAATGGAAATAGGCATAGACATAGAAATGGCATTAAAGCAAAGACATCATCTCCACTGAAAGTCTCTACTTCTTGTTACTGTTAGTCATTTAGAACCACCTTATTAATACCAAAAAAAAAAAGAAAAAGCCAGCATTGGTATCAATCTTCATATGACTTTCAATTAGTTCACATATTAACATTGTTTTTCCCATGAGTGATCTTCCAGTGCCAGAAGCTTATCATAGTAGTTATCATTTTTATTATTTTGATGATCTTGAATATACTCTTTCCAAAGATCTTGGAATAGATATATTGTGTAATACAGAACAAAAAATGTATGCGTCTCATTAACTTTCGAAAGGAGGATAAGGAGAATTAGGAAATGGAATCCTGGAAGTGTCCAAATTAAACTGAATTATAAATATTTACATATATTTGTGTGGAGTGGTATGAGAGTCATCTCTGCATTTCCAACCTGCTTGTGATTCCCACATCATGGTTCAATTTCAACCATCCTCCTGAGACAAGAACTCAGAGCAGTTATGTGACCCAATTCAAGTCAACCTTGGTAGAGTACATTTATCAACTGAACACGTACAGCACAGGTCAAGTCTGCCCTTAAAATGTTTAAAAATTTTCTGGAAAAAGTAATCACATATGAAAAGAACTGCTTCTAGACAATACAATTTACATTTAATTAATGTATGTTTCTCATAATGCAAGGGAAGGAGAGGTGATGATAATAGCTAACACTTACTTGACACTATGTGAAGGACATTCTTCAAGCACTAAAAGGCTTCTTGGAGAAGATGTCACATGAATTAAGTAATAAAGATGGAAAAACTTTCAACAGAGAAAATGCTGAAAGATATTCCAATCAAAGAAAAGTGGCAGGTAGGAAAATAGTGCCTACAGTTAATTAGGCATTCCTATTATATAAGTAGCAAGAAGATAATAGGTAAATCTGGACATATAGGTAGAGCTACAAGGTAAAACTCTTGATGTCATTTATTTTAGGAGCATTTTGAGCAGAGAAATGACCAGCCAACTCTCCAAATATTGCATTTTAGGAACCATTATATTTTGTTCTAATGAGACAGAATAATGGACCACGCTTTGATAAAACAAAGACATGTTTCATAGGATTCCATGAAAACAGAAGCAGCTCAAGAAAATTAAATAAACAAAGAGATTGGATCACTAGCATATCAATTAACAACAATGTTTTATAGCCTAAAATACTTAAATAATGGCGTAAATGATGACAAATTTTTATTGCTCATTTATTTGCTTGTTTGTTTTTTAATCACTTGTCAATGATCCAAGGCTACTAAGGAAAGTCAGTAACACGCATCCCACTTTTTTCCTGTTCTGCCATCCTTAGCACAGGTTTTTGACCTCATGTTTGCAAGCTTGCTGCTGCACCTGCAGTTATGCATTGGTGTCTGAGCAGAATCAAGGAACAAGGATGAACGGTAAAGGACAAAGGACAAAAGCCTTATATAATCATCCCTCAGTATTCACAATGGGGGGTTGGTCCCAGGAACCCTATTAGATACCCAAATCTACAGATGCTGAAGTCCCTTATATAAACTGATATAGTATTTGCATGTGGCCTATGAACATCCTGTCGTACACTTTAGATCATCTCTAGATTGCTAATAATACCGAATACAGTGTAAAGCCTACGTACATAGTTGTTGTCCTGTATTGTCCTTTTTATTTACATTTTTATCAAATATTTTTGATCAGTGGTTGGTCGAATGTGCAGATGCAACACTCATTGATCTGGAGGGCCAACTGTGCTAGCCAAGTTTTGCCTGCTCATTCAGATGGCAAGTCCTCCTGAGATACATGAGCTCACGTCTCCTTGCCAGAAATGTGTTCCATGACCACACACAGTCACAAGGAAATGAAGTTTGTTTTCTAGTCTCTATAATACAACAACGAAAGGAATCACAAAAGGAGAGAGAGAAAAGGAGTCTTCAGTGTCTGCCAAAGTCATGTACTTAGTGGTATTACCTGGGGGAGTACAAGTCTCTTCTAACTCTTAACATGCTTCTTCAGCCCTTGACTATGCTCTCCTAATGCTGGTCTAACAATTTATATTCAGAATCACTAATAAAAGTAGATGGCTCCCCTCAGGTTAAAGGCTATTTTGACAGGGAGAGAGATTTTAGTTCCATGTGGACAGAAAATAGAATGAGACAGAATCCACGAAGAGGACATTATGGCAATGAAAAGCCACAGGGCAGAAAATGCCACAAATGTAACATGTCTAGTACCCCTTTGCCTACGCAAGAGTGATTCTCCCATCTTCCTTGAACTGATTTCCTACAGAAATCAGGAGCCTTGTGCTTAGGAACGGTAGGTAACCTCAGGTAAATCATCATCTTAGCCAATTATGAAAGCCTCAAACTCCTTTGCCAGTGATTAGAATAAGAGTGGTTATATGACTCCCAGCTTAAGCCTTTAAGACATAAGAAAAACATCTACTCAAAGCTTATAGAATAAGGTGTTATCCATGATAAAAGGAGAAACAGAAGAATTGTTTTACTTGCTTCAGAGCTGCTGTTGCTATCTGTGAGAATGAAGAGCTCTATAATCCACACAATGGCAAAGTGAAAAAATGTAAAACATGTAGGTCCCTGATGATTTCACTGAGTTACTGAGCCAGCTCTGAAATTACTTTCCCCTAGATTTCTTCTTATTTGAGAAAATAATTGTTTAAGCCACTATTAATGGGGGAGTTTGTACTTGCAACCTCAACCATTTTAACTGATATGAGAGTGAGATGAAAATCAAGATTCTGGGAATCTGGAGGAGAAATTAAGGAGCTAATTCAGGTCACAGATTCTGTTTTAAAATTTAAGTGCATGGAAAAAGTTGCAGGGGAGAATATAAGTAAATAAAAATGGTAAGGGTTCAAAATAAAGTAACTAGGCTTTGAATACATTTTGCTCATACAAAAATCAAATTTTGGAATCTAAATAAAAATCTAGTTCTCATTATTTTGCCAATATAGAATGTAATAGTTTACTGACGCACTTATTCTCAGCACAAAACGCACTGTGCTTGATACGCTGAGTTTTGAAGTAGCTTAAGTGACAGCCCAGCATAAGGCCGTGATGTGTCCCAGGTTTGCCACAGCACATCTGGCAGAAGATCAATGGGGAGTGTCTGTGATTGACATGAGAAAATTCTGACACTAAAACCTTTTCTGCAGTAGTAACATTTTCCCCATGCCATGACTCCACTTGCTTTTATGAAATATAAACTTTTATTAACCTGAATAAAATTCATAGCAGAACCAAAATGATGGTAAATAACATATTGTGAGGTTATTTCATTGTGCAATTTACTTTCAGGAGGCATTAGAAGAAGAAAATGCAATATAGCTGATGATAGGTATTTTGTGCTAATATCTATTTACGATTAAGGTCACGTCTGGGCTGAGATGGGGGTGTGATTGCTGGGACAAATCACAGTGTAAGCTGTTCCCTTTCCACGCTCAATATTTTTAGCCAGTTTAAATGTGTTCAGAATACATCTCAAGAGCAGCCTTGAAGAAGAAAAGAAGTGGGAAAAGAGTATAACACTTTGGTCTGTGGAGAGGGGACAGAACAGTCCCTCCAGCTAGTCTTTGATGATAGTGGAGAGGATTATAGGATGGTTAAATATATTAGAATCTCATCTGACTTTGCTAGAGCTATTATGGTTTACAAAGAACTTTAATATACTAAATATTACTCAAAATCTGTACCCATCATGAATAACAGACACTAATATCCTTCTGATGTTCTATATTAACCTTTCCCACAACATTCATTGTCTACCCTTCTCTTCTGTTCTCCGTGACCCAAAAGGATGAACTCTACAAGCTGTATCAGCTGAGCTCCTTTACCCTCTGGCTTCTAGCTGGGTTCGAACAGCCAGGGAAAAAACAACCAGGACATCAGAAGGCGGGAGAAGGAATGCTTCTTTCTTTCCAGGCTCCCACCCTGCACCAGTGCCACAGTTCTTCTTCTTCTTCTTCTTCTTCTTTTTTTAATTTCAGCATATTACAGGGGTACAGATGTTTAGGTTACATATATTGCCTTTGCCCCATCCAAGTCAGAGCTTCAAGCATGTCCATCCCCCCGGCGGTGCACCATTAGGTGTCAATATAGCCACCCCACCTGCCCCCACACGCCCGACACCAGATGCATGTTGCTACTATATGTAGCGCCACAGTTCTTGCAGCACTTGTATCCTTCTATGACGTCAGCTTCTGATGGGATTCCCCCTCCACATGGCTCCCACCCTCACCAGGCTGCAGTGATGCAAGGGGTTGCATCTTCAAGCCTCTTCAACAGTTTCCATGGTACTTCTGTCTTGGATGTATCAATATCTGTTGTAGATTCCCTTCACCATTTTAACTCTAACCACCCATCTATAAATAATCCATCTGAGTGTGACTTCTCATTCTGCTGAGACCCCCCCCAATAGATATAGTCCCCATTTTATTTATGAGGTTTAGCAGTGTTAAGGAAATTTTCCAAACACACAACTAGTAAGTGAGAGTTACTTACCTAGCTTCTGTTCTTAGTCCACAGCTCTTTCCTTTATGCCATATTATATTTACATGTATATGCATTCCAAATACCTGCTTTTTTCTATCTACTCCTGCCATCACCACAGAATTTCTAGGAAACTACCCAATTTTGTCATAATTTCAAAAAGGCTTTGATCAGTTTTCATTTTACAGAAGTATCTGTCATGTGAGCTCATTGAGGTATTTTTTTCCCCATCACTTTCAGAAAAATTATTCTTCTGAGTAAATACATGACCCCCACAAGGTTGAAAAGCTTTGGGAAATAATGAATTATTAAGAAGTAAGCAGTTCAGCAGAATATGACTATTTTTCTCAAATTGTTTTTCAGAAAAATATAATTGAAAAAAATAATAAAAGGTGTCCCAAAATAGCCATTCAATTCTTCATTTAGATCAGCACAGCCCTGAAGGTACACAATACTTCAGGCAGCATTTAATTGAGCCATGAAAATAGCTAAAGGGAAGTCATATCAGGAAACAGATACATTTTCTACTTCAGTTTTGTCCTTTGCTGTTTTCTGTGGTGTGTTTAGAATGCATAAATTCATTTATAGAAATAACTATAAAAAACACAAAAACAAACTTTTTATCCTATTTTGCTCTTTCTGAAATCATGACGATCTTGGATATATGTAGAATGATACTATTGAAAATTATTGCAATGATATAAAATTAAAAATTAGATATTTTCACTTAATTATGATTTTCCTTTAGATTATCTTTGTGTTTTTATTTCAAGGACAAGCTAAATTTTTAAGTTAGGCATGAACTAAATTATTATAATAAAAACAAATTTATTATAATAACAACTATTTGACAGTGAGTGGTTTTTCTCTTAGACTATAGATAGGTTCCTTAAGAGCAGGTAACAAATTTTAATCATTTCTGTAATTTTGGAACTATCCTGAAATATAGTGGTCACTCACTAACATACACTGAATTTAAGCACTAGAATTTTAGTGACATTTTTAGCACAAACCTACTCTGATAGTCCTTTGCCATATTTCTACTAAATTCAAAATGTTTTCCAATGATTACAATGCTGTTTTTGTAAAATCAGGTTATATATTTTTTCTTCTATTACTTCTCAAAGACATCATGTCATTCCACCATCCCTAAACACTGACACTTCTATCTAGGAGATTCTCAGCCTCCCTTTCCCAAAATTTACAGAAATAGTGTAACTAATAACCAAAGTTCCTCTTAGAGTGTGTGTCTTCACAAGCACACCGGGCATGAAATGTTTTTGTCCATATATGATTGATGGCAACACAAATAGGAACAGGTTTTATCTGAACATTTTTTTTTTTTGCATTTCTTTTTTTTTTTTTTATTTCGGCATATTACGGGGGTACAGATTTTAAGGTTTCAATAAATGCCCATTTCCCCCCTCCCCCAAAAAGTCTGAGTCTCCATCATGACCATCCCCCAGATGGTGCACATCTCACTCATTATGTATGTATATACCTGCCCCCCTCCCCCCTCCCACCTGCCCAATACCCTTTTACTATAGTACCTATGTCTCCACTTAGGTGCTACTCAGTTAATACCAGTTTGCTGGAGAATATATCTGGTGCTTGTTTCTCCATTCTTGGGATACTTCACTTAATAGTATGGGTTCCAGCTCTAACCAGGAAAATATAAGATGTGCTATATCACCATTGTTTCTTAGAGCTGAATAGTACTCCATGGTATACATATACCACATTTTATTAATCCATTCTTGGATTGATGGGCACTTGGGCTGTTTCCACAGCCTTGCAATTATGAATTGTGCTGCTATAAACATTCGAGTGCAGGTGTCTTTTTTGTAGAGTGTCATTGGATCATTTGGGTAGATGCCCAGCAATAGGATTGCTGGATCAAATGGTAGATTCACTTGTATTGCTGTAAGGTATCTCCATATTGCTTTCCACAGAGGTTGAACTAGTTTGCAGTCCCACCAGCAGTGTAGGAGTGTTCCTCTCTCTCCGCAACCATGCCAGCATTTATTGTTTGGAGATTTTTTGATAAAGGCCATTCTCAATTGTCCCCTCTGGACATCAGAATCTTGATTTCCAATTGTTCAATTATTGGTTGAATCTCAAGTTCAAACCCCTCTCCTGAAAGATCTCTCTCTCTCTCTCTCTCGTCTTCTCTCTCTCTCTCTCTCTCTCTCTCTCTCTCTCTCTCTCTCTCACCTTCTGTCTGTCTCTCTCTCTCTCGTTTTTCTCTCATTAGTTATTATCATGGATCTTTTATATTTTTTTTTACCATCACTCATGTTATTGTATTTTGCAACAAGTTATAGTGAACATGTAAAAATCAGTTTTTAAAAGTTCAAATAATAAATATATAAAATGGAAAATTATCCTTCCTTACCTTCCTCCCCAATTCACTCCCCTTTTAGTAATAATCACTGTTAACAATGTAATCTGTATCCTTCTGAACTCTTTCTTCTGCATTTACACACAGGTATGGATAGGTGCAGATATGAGTGTGTATGATTTGAAATTGTTTTTATTTTGAGGGTTGTATATACATGAATGGGATAACTTTTTCTAATTTTCCTTTTTCCCTTAAGTCTCCAAGAGATTTTCCTATCTATGCAATATATTGTTTCACAGAAGAGGAAATTAAAGATTAAAGGTGAAGTTACTCAAAGGTCAAAGGTGTGTGACCCAAAGTCACACAGCTACTAGTCCCAATGATTTTTATGACAAACCTTCCTCCTGTATTAGTAAGGATAGGCTAGATTATGCTTCTGGCAACAATTAACCTATGAAATCTCAGGGGCCTGTCACAACAAAGACTGGTTTCTTGCTCACTTTCCATTCATCGTAAGTGGAACTGTCTCTCCATCTCACCTTCCTTCCAGGACTCAGAAGTAGCCTCTGCCAGTCTCATGAGAGAGGGGGGGAATGGGGAGATGCTAAACCATTAACTGGAACATAAAGCTTCTGCACTAACATTTCATTGGTCAAAGCCAGTTATAGGACCAAGCCTGAAATCAAGGGGGTAGGAAAGTTCAATGGTTAGCAAGAAGAACTATGATATTTGGCAAATTGTAATACATGTACACATCCATTCTCATTCATTTGAATTGATTGAGAATTTTTTTCTTATTCCACTTTTTTCTCTCTGTGATTTTGAAAGCTATGTTTAGTGTTTACCAAAAAAAATGTTATAAGCATATTTAACTCTTCAAAGACTAAAATGATAATTTTTACTCTCTCAAACAATGGAATTCAATTCTAACATCTCAACATTGGCTTACCTGCTATTGTTCTTCAGTATTTTAGTTATTTTTCTTACTTCATAAACCATGTTTTATTGTTTTTTGATTTTACAGACACCATGTATTGGGATTTACTGATTTTCACAAAATATTCTGCTAATCTTTCCTTCTCTAATCACAGATTTTCCACATAGGATTATTTTCTAGGCTTCTGAAGTATATCCTTTATAATATCTTTTAGTAAGGAGCTATTGTTGGTAGACTCTCTGGATTTCTCAGAAATTGACTTTATAGCTCCTTTTCTTGGTTATATTATTCTATATTAAGACTTATTTTTGCACCACAATTTGAAAATGTTACTCCGTTGTTTGTTTTTTGGCTCCCATTATTGAGGATGAGAGATATTCTGTTGACCTAAATGTTGTTGCCTGTATTTAATCTGTCTTTCCCCTTTGGATGCTTCTAAGACTTTTTTTTCTTTGATAATCTTTATTTTCAATATGATGGGTCTTAGGTCTGATAGTAAATCTTCACAAGGGTCAATTTATAGTTAGATATCTCAAGGGAGTTTTTATTTTTCTCCTTGAACCCAGAACTTCTGCAAAGTGTACTTATTCCTTGTTGACTCTTTTACAGAAAGTGTAACAATTCCTGGTCTGGCTTTATGTAAAAGTGCTCCTGTTACACTTCTGCTATGGAACAGGACTACATCTTTCTCTTTTGACCCTCATAGTCCTAGGCAGCCATAGAAATGAACCTCATGGAATTAACAGTGGATAAGTAGATTTTCCTATAGTAACCAGGGACCTAACACTTGTTCATCCACCTTTCTGAATTCATGGTCTTCATTATATGTTTGCCTTTTGAGTATTTCTCTTACTGTCTTCTTGTATCAGCAATGCATTTATAGATTTATATTTGTAGATGGTTTTCAGGGGAAGTGGGCAGGGAATATAACATGGCAAAACACTACAAATAGAAGTTCCTGATGGGCTTGTTTAATAAAAAATTCATGAGCACAAAAAAAGAGTTTAGTTGAATTGAACCTATTTGATGGGATAAATAAAATGCCACTTACTAAACACATACATACATACGTACAATAAGAAATATTTTCCAGAACAATTTTATTTTTTAAACAAAATTTACATATTATTTAGATTAAACTATATAAAATTTATTTTCTTCACCAAAAATAGCAGCAATATCATCTATATTATAACACAAAACAGTTTTGTAGATCTTTGAGCTTTTGCTTATAAATCAAGATAAGGCAGTAGATATAGTTATGGAAAAAGACAGAAGGAAACAGACAAGTCAGTTGTCAGTATCTGTGGCTGCTGAGTCTGTATTGACCATGAAACAGAAATGTTCAGCATATACTTGCTATAAAGCATATACCTGCTATAAAGCACATGAAGATGTAGACTCAACAAAGAACTGTAAACAGCAACAACCAGATGTGGAAAATTTGAATGGCAGACTCTCGCACTCAAATTTCAATTATAGCTTGTTCCTTTAAGTTTCTTTAAGATTCTTTGATAAAGACAAAATCTACCCTGAAATCCTTGTTTCTGAGCTTGCAGGCTTATAAGTTCACAGGCTAATCTCTCTGGTAATATTTTTAACTGCCCATTACAGATTTTTAACAACATACCTAAAACTGCTACTAATCAAAAATCAATTGTGAGCTTCACTGTAATATTTTATAAAATGTATTACTTCTTCCCATACCTCTTCAAAATTTACTTCCTCAAATAAACCAATCTAATGGGTACTATGAACACTATTTGGGTGATGTGCACACCTATAGCCAGGACTCAAGCATTACAAAAATGATCAATGTAAACTAAAAGAATTGCACCCCCACACACACACTTAATATTTTGAAAAAAATAAAAAAACAAAAGCAGAAGTGCTTTAAAAGAAATAATTGATATCTCAGTACCTAACAATTGGATCCACAGTGATAATAAATGTTATGTATAAAACAACTTAACTAAAATAATTCCAGAGTGCTACTAGCAGAAATCATGCAGAAAGAAAACATGGTGCTTTCAACGCTATCTTCTGGAAAAACAAATAGGTCCTCAAAGCATGAGAGTTCAAACACAACACATATAAATAGGAAGATTACAAATAGCTAATGTATTCAATGGGCGTCCTATAAGCAAACATATTCAGTGATTAAGTGGTCTACATACACCTTAACAGCTTTTCTTTCAAATAGCAATACAAGGATCTTCAGAATTTGGAATGGTTTCTGAATTATCTGTGGGAAGCTCTGATTTAGTTGTATGAAATTTGATATATGTGTCTACCATTAAATCCAGATTGTGTTTTATATCAAAATTTTTGTTAAGCTAAACCAATTTACTTAACCTTTAGTCTATCAAAGTAAGCTTTGAGAGGCTTTTGCTCATTTTTATAGCACTCATTCTCAATTTTCATCACAAGAGGAATACACAGGCCCTTCAGCAATACATATGCATTAGGGACAAACTTGATGGCAAGCAGGTGGAGGGCTTCACGAATGGTAGGTAGAAGCTCGCAGGGGTCCTCAAACTACAGCCCTCAGGCCACATGCAGCCCACAGGGGACATTTATCTGGCCTGCCAGGTGATTTTGCGCTGCCGCCTGTCCTGCTTAGCAGCCGACTCGTCCAGGGCCCACAGGGCGCATGTGTGGAATGTGCGCCGCACTCTCCCACGGCCCTCCAATGGTCTGAGGGACAGTGAACTGGCCGCCTGTTTAAAAAGTTTGAGGACCCCTGCCTATCTTTCCCTCTGTGTTTCCATCTGATTCTCCAGTGAAGCTTTGCTGAGAGAATATCAAAATTGGGTGAGTCATTTCTACAAATGTCAGCATGCTGCTCCTCTGATGTATTAAATTTTATCTGTTCCATGACTGAGGGTACCAGAGATAAGCATTTAAGATCTTTGAGGTGCTGTTCTGAGAATACATCTTTAAGTTCCTGAATAATGTGCTCTATTGTTGGAGCACTTAGGGTTTCTGTAGCAACTCAGAGGTTAGTTGATAGTTCAAGTTATCTTGCTGAGTTCTGTGGAATTTCCCAG
Source organism: Microcebus murinus (assembly GCF_040939455.1). Classification (NCBI taxonomy): domain Eukaryota; kingdom Metazoa; phylum Chordata; class Mammalia; order Primates; family Cheirogaleidae; genus Microcebus; species Microcebus murinus. The sequence continues at coordinate 76,100,837 of NC_134108.1, forward strand.
GGAGTTTCATTTGAGCATTAAATTTGTCTGACAAATTCGTGGCTTCCTCAAACCAAAACTCATGATAAACTTCAATGTTTGAGTGCAATACCACAGTCAAGCTACTGGCTGCAAAGAGGTTTGCCCCTAGAGAATTTTCCCCAAAGGCTCTTGTAAAAAATATGACATTTTTAAGAACAATAATTGTAACAATGAAATAAAAATCTGTGACTGCACTACAGAGTATAAATGCTTGGCAGTTATTCCATCTAATATTTTTGTCACTGTTTGTATCATGCAAACATAAAACCAGCACTTTCAAGAGAGAGTCACTCAAATTTCAAAAGCCATATGCCTTCCTGTCCACTGAGAATGGCAAGTTTCCTTTACTTCTTTACCACTTTCTTTAGTGTTCAGAAAAAGAACAGAAATTACATTGTTGAGTTCTAAAAGCAGTTGTGGTAATTGATAGGAAAAAAGAAGAAACTTCCTCAATTGTTTCTAACGCAACAGTGACTCCTGTAACAGGCACAGGAATATAATATTTAGAAATAATTTCACCAATCACATATATAAGGCAAAGGAAGAGCAGAGTGCCCAGATATCTTGGGAATATTTCTCTAAAAGTCTAGAAGCAACAACTTTCATATTCAAAGAAAATCCACTGGGCACAGTGAAAACCTAGCTAGGATGAGTCCATATTTAGCCCCCACTTCAAAGTTATCACAGTGTGAAATCTTACAGCCAAAATTCTGTATCAGCTTCATACGACAGGAAGCCCACAAATCCTCTCTCAGGTTATGAGGTGCATTGATGCACATCACCAACACAAGTAGGTACTCTTCTCCCGCTGTGTTCACTACATGGGCAGTGATGATGGAAAAGAAATGCAAGTCTCTCACTTCCCTGCAAGTCTCTTCTCAAATACAGCTCTCACAGACCTCTCGTATCTTGATTCTGCTGTGTTTTGAACTAGAACAACGTGTTAACCGCTGTTGTTTCAGAGTGCTTTCTCAGGACCTCTTCACCAGATTTATCAGGCACTCCAACAGTGCTTGGAAGTTACCAGGACTGAAAAGACCTTCTGGGATTTTATCAGCTTCAGGTCTATCCAGAGGTATTAAACACATTTTGCTTTCCCATAAGAATCAAAATTTCAAGTGGGGATTTTAGGTATTCTTTGTTTTTTCTTTCTCTGCAAGGATTAGGGGGTCAAATGTCCTCATCCTGCTCTTCATCCACTTCTTGTACACGGGGGGTTCTGAGCACTGCTGTTGCTAAGTGTCTTTATTTCTTTTTCCTGTTCAGAAGTTTGGTTAATTTTTTTTCTGTTTCAGTGTCCTGATTTCATCTTCACTCAATTCTTTTATTCATTTTCTGTGTTTACTATGTGGATTGTCCAAATGATTGTTAAGATCAAACATTGTTAGTATTGCATTTCTTGAAGAACTATCCTATGAGGATTAGCGCTACAGGTCATAGAAGTCTCAAAGTGCCAGGCACATGATCGATAATGTTTATTTAGTTGATCAGGTGTTTTCAGTCTGCTCTCCTACAATTCTTCATTCACTTCTGGCATCTGGCTGGTCACACCGGAACCTGAAGAAAACCAGGTAGGACTGTGTGCTCTTCCAGTGCAGCTGAGGGCAGTGCAAAAGTTCAGCATCATTCCTACCACTGGCCCAGCCCTGCCCTCCACATCCCCCTCCAGGGCACCCTGCTGCCCCTTGGGACCCAGGAGGGGAGCCTGGATGGCCCACAGTGAGGGGCAGGCTATGACACATTTCTCTACTTTTAAATTCCAGTCTTTATTCTGCTGACAGACGGACTAAGAATTTTCCATGATTACAAATAATGCTTACTAGTTGAACTCTCACTATTTTCAGAAGCCAAATAATTTGAGTAAATTTTCAGATAAATCTTTCATTAGGCAAACCTCCCACTATCCCATATCAACAACTAGGAACCCAAATATAATAGATTCAAATATCATAGCAACCTTGCCATGTGAACACAACTACCAAACTCAAATTATCTGAACCCAGGAATTGAATAAATTCAAAGAAGAAAGGATATTTGTATTGAATAAGCTCTAATATTAGAGGGTGATATGTATGGCATAGAATTTAAAGAGGATAGATTTATGGACATAAAGAATATCAGTCAAAGACAGAGAACCAGGTAACAAAAGAAAAAAAATTGCATATTCCTGAACTATAGACAAGAGGAGAAAACTTCATGTAAGTGACATGTAATTTCCAAGAGCCATTCTTCATTCTTTTTTTAAAAGTCTATCTATGATTTTTTATATTACTCTATTAAATATCTTTTCTGTATTGATTAAATATGATTAATGCTATCTACTAGATCACTTAACAGATGCTTTAAGTTTAAGAGCTTATGTTCTACTTACATTGTGTGCTACCCATAGTTTGAATATATCAATGGCCAAGGAAAATGAGTAGAGCTGCACAGAGCAACTTGTGACTACATAATTCCCTGCACCCTTTTTCTTCTCCTCTGCCCCCATCAATTACTCCTTGGAAATTTCCAAATCTCTGTTAAGGAAATTTCTAAATCTCTGTTAAGCTGGGAAAGACTTAAATACATTTACACTTTGACCAAAAAAAAAAAAAAAATCACTTCCATGTTAACCCTGCTTGTTCTATTTGTATGGTAAGATTTCATCTCTAACTGTGAAATACAAAGTTGCCTTCTGTTTAAAGAATATCTGGCTTCAGCGTGACAAGCAATAATTGTTTCAGGATGACTGGGGAATCTTCTAGGAAGGATAATAGTTTGGTTTCTGTTGTTCCCACCCCACCCCCAACACATACACACACACATGCACACACTCACACACCTCCAAACATTGGCATTTGCTTCTTTGGATGATATTAGACCTTGGTTCCAACCCTCTATAGATAGTTTGAAAGTGCTGGACAAGAAAGGTGATATATCACAAACATGTCTTGCCCCTCAGCCACTCGACCTACCAGTCTGAAAATAAGAGATGTAAAAAAATCCTACCTGTATCCATAATAATTTCACAGATTTCTATTTTTTCTTCTTCCAGATCTTTTCTGGCTCTCATCCCAGCTGAATCTCTAATAGTGGACTGTCGATGGCTTGTTAAGTATGAACAGTAGGCAGTTTAAGTTTGGGGCCTAAACTCTTGGCTCATAAGCAAACTCCAAACAGAACCTTAGCTATGGTGTTTTAGACTTAATATCTGTTTGTTATCTGGTTATACATGAAACTCAGATATATCTTAGTTTGTTTAGGGGTCATTTTATTTTTTTTTTAATTTAAAATTTTAATTAACTAATTTTTAAATACTTTATCTTTAAGTGACAAGTAATTGTATATATTTATGGTGTACAACATTATGTTTTTTGATATATGTGTACATTGTGAAGTGACTAAATCAAGCTGACATATCTACTACTTCACACATTTTTTTGTGGTGAGTATACTTAGCAATCTACTATCTTAGCAATTTTCAAGCATACAATACATTGTTATTAGCTATAGTCATCACTTTGTAGAATAGATCTGAACTTTTGCTCCTGTCTAAATGAAATTTTGTATCCTTGGACCAATATCTCTCCAATCCTTACACCAACTTGAGCCCCAGTAACCATCATTCTACATTCTGTTTCTATAAGTTCTACTTTTTAATATTCCACATATTAATGAGATGATGCAATATTTATATTTCTGTTTGGCTTATTTCACTCAGCATAATGTCCTCTAGGTTCATTCATATTGTTGCAAATGACGGAATTCCGTCATTTTAAGACTGAATAGTATTTCACTGTGTATATAGTGTGTGTATACCACATTTTCTTCATCCATTGATCTGTCCGTGGATGTTTAAGTTTTTCCATATCTTGGCTATTGAGAATAACACTGCCTGCAATGAACATGGGAATACGGATATGTCTTCAACAGACTGATTTCATTTCCTTTTGTTATATACCAAGTAGTGTAATTGTTGAGTCATGTGGTAGCTCTATTTTTAATTTTTTGAGGAACTTCTATACTTTTTTGTATTATGGCTGTACAATTTGCATTCTCATTGAAAGTGTGCAAGAATTCCTACTCTCTATATCCTCATCAACATTTAGCTCCTGTCTTTTTGATAATAGTCATCCTAACAGTGTGAAATGATCTCACATTGTGGTTTGGTTGAATTTCCCTGATGATTAGTGATGTTGAACATTTTTTCATATACCTGTTCATCATTTGAATATCTTCCCATTTGACAAATGTCTCTTTAGGTTCTTTGTCCATTTTTTAATCAGGTTATTTGTTTCATGCTATTGAGCTGATTTCCTTAAATATTTTGGATGTTAACCCCTTATTGGATGTATGGGTTGCAAATATTTTCTCACATTTAGTAGGTTGTCTCTTCACTCTGTTGCTGTATGGAGCTTTATACTTTGATCTTATTCCATTTGTCTATTTTTGCTTTTGTTGCCTATGTTTTGAGGTTCATAGCCAAACAATGTTTTCCCAGATCAATGTCAAGAAGCATTTCCCCTGTGTTTTCTTCTAGTAGTTATAGTTCAAGTGTTGTGTTTAAGTCCTTAATCTGTTTTTAATTGATTTTAGTATAGGATGAGACATAAGGGTCTAACCTCATTCTTCTGCATATAAATCTCCAGTTGTCCCAACACCATTTCTTAAAGAGACTGCCCTTTCCGTATTGTGTGTTCTTGGCAACTGTGCTTCAGGTAATTTGACAATAAATTGGACTTATTTCTGGAACCTCTATTCTGTTCCATGGGTCTTTGTATCTGTTTTTATGCCAGGTCTATGCTGTTTTGATTACTATAGCTTTAAAAGACAACTCAACTCAGATGTTTCTTGCAGCACAATTCACAATCACAAGGATGTGGAATCAACCTAAGTGCCCATCAATTCCTGAGTAGATTAGATTTTGAGATCAGGTAATGTGATGCCTTAGTTTTGTCCTTTTTGCTCAAGGTTGCTTTTAGCTATTCTGAATCTTTTGTGGTTCTATATGAATTTTAGGATAGTTTTTTTCTATTTCTCTAAAAGAGTCATTGGGATATTTGTAGGAATTGCATTGAATCTGTAGATCACTTTGGGTAGTATGGACAGTTTAGTATTAATTCTTCCTATCTGTGAATATGTATTAATAATATCTTTCCATTTATTTGTGTCTTCAATTTCTTTCATCAGCATTTTATAGTTTTCAGTGTATACATCTTTTACATTTTTGGTTACATTTATTTTTTAGTATTTTATTTTTTATGCTATTATAAATGGGATTGTTTTCTTGATTTCTATTTCTAGATCATATGCTGTTTTTCATCTCATCACTCACTGCTTTCTGCTTTATTGGATCGTAGTGTCTGTTTCTGGTTCATGGACCCTAACGTGCTTCACTGCCCCTATTCAACCAAATTTAGGTATTCAACTAAAATAATTTATCTTCAATCTCACTCCAAACTCCATTTCTTGGCTCTAAAATGTCCCTAAACTGATCCATTCACATGGTGTCTTACCCATATCTTTACCTCCAGTCATAGTGGTTTTCTATTATGCCATTGAGGTGTGTACACAATCTATTTAGAAGTTTATATGACAACTCTTTCTCAGGTCCCCCAAGGTATTAATGAGGGAGAAAAAATGATTAATTATTTCTTAAATTAAATATTTAACTATTGCACAGTTCTAGTAAAATGGATTAGTCATACTAAAGCATGAAATGTCTTTAGTTTTAAGTCTTAAGAGTGAATGTAACATAACTCAGGGCAGGGACAATATAATTTTAAAAAATCTTACTCTTTATTATTATTTTTATTTAAAATTAAATTGACAAAAATTGTATACATCTATGGGTTTAATGTGATATTTTGATATATATATATATAGTGGAATGATTAATTAAAGCTAATTCATATATGATTGCAAAATGGATAAAACAAAAGGAAGCAGTTAAATATTCTGAATGTTTATTCAAATACTTTAGTTTTTCCAAGGTTGGTCAGTCTCAGAAATAGGCAGCTCACATTGGTACTGAGATGAAATGATTTGAAGTATGCCAGCTGGGAAGACACTCCATTAGAGGTTATTGTCCTAAATTCCAAAGTTGGTGTTCCATTTTCAGACAACTTACAGATATTTGATCCCCTATTAACCACTTCAGTATGAGCCTCGACTATAGTCAATAGCCACAGATGAATGCGCACAGCGACTTTAGCTGACAGCCGTGATATGACTTTTCTAATTTTTCATTTATCAAAATAAAATTGTGAACATTTAAAAATAACTTAAGGAAAACGTATATGTATACGTTACCTATTCTGATTGATATTGCAAGTAAAGCTGCCTATAAAGTAAAACAAGCTTTCAGTGCTTTAAATCTCAACACACAAGAGCAAAACGGATTTGTCGTCAATGCACAGCACAAACTATTGTGCAACTATGAGTGCTGGCTGTGGGCAACGTTTCGTGGCCGATGAGCGCTGTACCGAAGTGGTTAAAATAAAATCTTTCCTTTTTCCACCTCCATCCCATGGGTACCACCATCATTTATTATCATTTAGTAATACCTTCTGCATAATAATTAGTTTAAAAATTAATTTGAAAGTGCGATATCTGTAAAAGCAGAAGAATATTTTTAGAAGGACATAATAGTGTTGCCTAAGACTAAACTTATAATATGAATGATTTGTTAATTTTGAAACACTAATATTTCCATTTTAAAATGGAGAAAAAGAATTTAAAATTTATAATATCTCCTACTTGGACAACCAAAATGAATTTTTAAAAAATATTTTAATTTACCTGTTCAGTTAGTCAAACTGTTACAAACATTCTTTTACAAATAAAAATCTGTAACCCTACTTCTTCAGTTTACTTGAGAAATTAACGTTTGAAGAAGAGTCATAAGAACAACAAAATCATTTGTTTGGTTTCCTGAACCAGTCATGTAATCCTTCAAAAGATTTATCTGCAGCCTCTGAAGAGAGTCAGGCATAATGAAACCATGCTAATGAAAACTCTCAGTTCAAGACTTTAGACTTTAATTACCAGAAAGTCAAAACTAAGCTAGGTTATGCCAAATCAATTATTCTTGCTCATGAACAGAGAATAAAATGTGAAAGTCAAGAAAGTACTAGACACGTTTGTGATTTTATTTTCACCCTCAGGAAACAAAACACAATGCTCCATAGTGATGCAACGAGACAGACTGCTAATTTTATAATGACGGTCCCCAAGATTAAGCAGCAGTCATTCTCTTTGGTGGTATAATTGCTAATTCAAAACCACCCAAACAAGAAAAGCCTCTCAACATCAACATAACGGGCCTGGGATGTCTAAATGGGACATCTTGCCTAGATTTGTGAATTCCAAAGAATTCATCAAAAACTGAAAGTATGGCTTGAGAATTAATGCAGGAAGAAAATTAGTTCACATTTAGTTGTTTCACCATAATATTTAATATCAAGTTTAAAGAAATATTCTAGTTGTTTTACCATAAGACTGAGAAACATTCTCCTCCAAGTTAGAGAATTCAATATATACTGGTTGTATACTTTAATGACTTCTTAAAAATTCTCTAATAAATATCAAGACCAACTTCCTGACTTTTTACCATATACAAAGAGATTAAATTCTACTCTTAGTATTTTACTATCTGTGGGTTGGATTATTCTCTTTATATACTCTATAGTGGAAAGAAAAACTTAACTAGCTGACACTTAAACAAAAGAGAGTAATTTTAACCAAAAGAGTATTTGGTAAAATAGAAATTGTATGCACAGTAAGCAAAGACAGCATTGTAATTATGAGTTACATAGGTCTTAAAAGCTGACCCGATACTGCCTTTTCCCCAATGGTCTAAAGTCATAGTGGCTTCTACAATATAACTAAGGCTGGCAATTAATGTTTAATACTCTACCAGGAAGATATCATAGACTAAGGTCATTGATTCCCAAGTCCATACTTAGTGATGAGTTAGTTTGTGTCTGGTATAAATGTTCAGAAGAATAAATACAAATTTAATCATTTCTGCAGAACTGGAAGACTATCACTCAAAATTACTAAAGGCTAAGGCAAAAAATTAAATATATATCATTAGAAAGTGAAGTTTATGGTTTAAAAGAAATAGGTAAATATTAAATCAATATTTCAAGCAAAAAGTAGTAATCAAAATTTGAATTGGAAATATCAGAATGAATTTAATATACGTTTGTTACTTTTTGTCCTAACACAAAGAATTGTTAAATGCTTGAGGTGATGGATACCCCAATTACCCTGCTTTGATTAATTCACATTATATGCCTATATTAAAACATCACATGTACCCTATAATGATATACAACTATTACGTAAAAAACCAAAATTTTAAAAAGTGCATTTTCTTTCATTCTGGCCACTGAAAAGACTCAGGAAAAAATGACCACTCCAGTTGTAATCAGCACCCCTAGTCCCTATATTGTAGTATTTAATGTCTTTCCCCACTAAAAATGAACCAAAACCTCATAAAGAAATAGGTGACTATAGGGCTAGGAAAGGAAATATACAAGATGAGTCTGAGACATGTTATTGTAACAGAAAATAATAAAGATATTAAAACTTCTTTGTGTCTTCTGTTGCCACATCAAAAGGACTTAGAGTCAACCTGAAGAAACTTCCACTTGCTAAAGGTTGGCTTATGCGTCTCAAAAATAGTAAGCACAATGGATTTAAATAATCCAAGTATGAGTTTACAATTAAATTTTAAAAATACATTTAGTGGGCTCCTTACAAGAATGCTAGGGAAGCAACTAATTTTGTTTAAAATTGGTACACTGAAGGAAATAATCAAGTATTTACCCTTTTCTATATCCACAAAATTTGGGAGTAACCAAATCAAACAGGCGATGATCAGGAAGTTTCACTTCATAGCAATAGTCCAGATTTTTAAAAAGGAAGAATAAATAATAGCATTAGAATATTCCCATTTCACAAACCTATAATGAAATAATTAAATCAAAAGAATTATTGTCAATATTTTCTCATATTATAAAATGAAGGACAAGGACCTTCTGATAGATGTACAATAATATTCTAGCCAAATAATATTTAAAAATTCAAACGTCAATCTAATCAAAATTCTAGATCTATGAGTTTACAGGAAATGTAGGAAACAGAGGAGCTTACCAAACAATGCCACAGTGATGTAAATCAAATTGATTTAAAGAAAGGGAAAGGAAAAGAGAAAGATAGGCAATTGGGAATACTTGAACAACAAGAAAATAAGTTTTAGATTATTCTAAGGAATTATTATTTATTTCTAAATGGCTAATGGTATTATTATTGTGCTTTGAGAAGGATTTTTTTTTCTTTTTAAGACATTTAATGAATTATTTAAGAATGAAGAAGTGTTATATTTGGAATTTCCTTCAAAACAATTCAGTGGGCAGAGTGTGTGGTAAACTGAAAGACATATGTCCCTGAGTTGGTAGTTATTGAAGATGAGTGACAGGTACATGGAGGACCTGCTATTCTATTCTTGTATATGCCTGTGTTTGAAATTATCCATAATGAGAATGTTTCTTAGTGGTAGCATTACAACAGAGTAAAGAGGATGCTTGGTATTTGACCAGACATTTTCCCAATACTTAATATAAAAGCAAGAAACACTTGACAGAATATCCAAATTACAGTTTGAATGATTCAAACTCAACTTAGAAAAGATTAAGGGAACTAATTTACTCAATTATTTAGGGAACAAATTTAAGCTTACTTTCATTCTAACTATTCTGTCATTTCAAGTAATCAACTGAGAGAAGTTCTGTTAAAAATATCTTCAATTAATATCTATTTGAAAAGTGTGCGTAGATAAAATGATCTTAGGCAGACTACTGTTTATGTAGGAATTTTCGAAGAAAGTATATGATTATCTTCAAACAGAGTTCTGGAGATGTTAAGAAATATTTTTGATTTATATAAAAGGGCAGGTTTCAGGATAGCAATTGTCAATTAAAAAATACTACTACTAGACATAAGTTTTATATGATAGTAAAAATAATTTAAATGCTTATAAGGCAGAAAACAGTGCAACAACAACAAATAAAGCAAGCTATGAGATAATGTGGGTGGTTTTAACTTCAGAAGAGTGCTGAGAAAGTGTACAAAGATATGAATGTTTTGGTTACTCTCCATGTTTGTAGAGAATAATAACCACGGAGACATTGTCCAAGCTTATATGGAAGATAAAGAAAGTATAAAAGTTTAAGGAATTGGAAAAGTTCTATAATATCCTACTATAGAATAAGTTCTCTTGACAGTAATGTATATATGGCAAGAGAGGCTAGTATAAGTTAACAAATTGACTACTAAAATAAATATAAATAATATGCACATACCAGAGAGGATAGGCTTTCGCCAAGCTCATTTGGAATTCTTAAGACTGACAATAATTATTTTTATCATTTTAATTTGTTATTTTATTTTATTTATTTTTAATTAAGAGTATTACAGGGATACAAACGTTTTGGTTACATAAATTGCCTTTGCAGTGCCCGACATTGTGCCCATCTCACAGATAGCATGTATCACATCTGTTAGGTGTGGATTTATTCACCCTCTTCTGCCCCCTTCCACCTGACTGACACCCCATATACGTTACTTCCCATATGTGCACACTACTGTTGATCAATTAGTACCAATTTAATGGTGAGTATATGTGGTTTTCATTTTTCTATTCTTGTTATACTTTACTTAGAAGAATGGGCTCTAGCTCCATCCAGGATAATACAATAGGTAGTTCACCATTTTTCATGGCTGAGTAGTACTCCATGATATAAATATACCACATTTTATTAATCCACTCCTGTATTGATGGGCATTTGGGTTGTTTCCACATCTTTGCAATTATGAATTGTGCTGCTATAAACATTCTAGTGCAGATGTCTTTTTTATAGAATGTCTTTTTTTTTCCCTTTGGGTAGATATCCAGTAGTGGGATTGCTGGATAAAATGATAGTTCTACTTTGAGTTCTTTGAGATATCTCCATATTTCTTTCCACAGAGGCTGTTCTAGTTTGCAGTCCCAGCAGCAGTCTATGAGTGTTCCTATCTTTCTGCAGCCATGCCAACATTTGTTGTTTGGGGATTTTTTTGATAAAAGCCATTCTCACTGGAGTTAACTGATATCTCTGTGGTTTTGATTTGCATTTCCCTGATGATTATAGATGTTGAGCATTTTTTCAGATGTTTTTTGGCCATTAGTCTTTCTTCTTTTGAAAAGTTGCTATTCATGTCCTTTGCCCACTTTTTAATGGGGTTATTTGATTTTTTTCTTGCTGATTTGCTTGAGTAGTTTATAGATTCCATTTATTAGCCCTTTATCAGATGTATAGCAAGCAAATATTTTCTCCCACTCTGTAGGTTGCCTATTTGCTCTAGTGATGATTTCTTTGGCTGTGCAGAAGCTTTGTAACCACTTCGGTACCTGCATCAACTATAGCCGATAGCCACAAATGAACGTGCACAGCAACTTCAGCCGACAGCCATGATATGAAGGTGCACAGCCGAGCTTTGACTTTAGCCAACAGCCATGATATCACTTTTCTAATTTTTCATTTATCAAAATAAAATTGTGAACAATTAAAAATAATGTAATAAAGAATTTTTATATATGTTACCTATTCTGATTTACATTACAAGTAAAGCTGCCTGTAAAGTAAAACAAGCTTTCAGTGCTTTAAAGCTTTCCTCATCACACAAGAGCAAAATGGATTCATCGTCAATGCACAGCACAAACTATCGTGCAGACTATGAGTGCCGGCTGTGGGCAAGGTTTCATGGCCAGTGAGCGCCGTACCGAGGTGGTTAATTTGATCATGTCCCATTTATTTATTTTTGTTGTTGTTATGATTGCTTTGGGGGTTTCCTTCATAAATTCCTTGCCTAAGCCAATGTCTATAATAGTTTTTCCAACATTTTCTTCTAAAATTCTTATACTTCCATACCTTAGGTTTAAGTCTCTCATCTATTGTGAGTTGATTTTTGTGAGAGGTGAGAGGTACAGATCCTGTTTCCATCCTCTACATGTGGCTATTCAATTTTCCCAGAACGATTTATTAAATAGGGATTATTTTCCCCAGTGTTTGTTTTTGTCTGCTTTGTCAAAGATCAGATGGCTATATGAGGATGGTTTTATATCTGGGTTCTCAGTCCTGCTCCATTGGTCTTTGTCTCTTTATTGTACCAGTACTATACTGTTTTGTTTACTATAGTCTTGTAGTATAGCTTGAGGTCTCATAGACTGATGCCTCCCAATTTGTTCTTTTTGCTTAAGATTGCTTTTGCTATACGGGGTCTTCTGTGGATCCATATGAAGTGTAGAATTGAACAGCAAAAAAAAACCTTCCTAAAGAAAAGTCACAGAAAAGATGTTTTCATACCTGAATTTTACCAGAACTACAAAGAACAACTGGTGCCTATCCTGCAGGAATTATACAACAATATTGAGAAGGAAGGAATTCTCTCCAACACATTTTATGAAGCCAACATCATCCTTATACCAAAGCCAGAAAAAGACTCAAAAAAAAGAAAACTACAGACCAATATCCTTTATGAATATAGATGCAAAATTTCTCAATAAAATTCTAGCAAATTGAATTCAGTTGCTCATCAAAAAAATAAAATAAATAACCCATCATGATCAAGTGGGCTTCATCCCAGAGATGTGGGGATGGTGCAACATATGCAAATCTATAAATGTAATTTACCACATAAATAGAAGTAAAAACAAAGACCAGATGATGCTCTCAATAGACACAGAAAAAGCATTCAACAAAATTCAGCACCCTTTCATGATAAGAACTCTTAACAAAATAGGCATAGATGAGACTTATCTCAAAATGATGCAAGCCATATATGACAAACCCACAGCCAACATCATACTGAATGAGGATAAATTGAAAGCATTCCCCTTTAAAACTGGAACCAGACAAGTTTCCCCACTGTCACCACTTCCATTCAACATAGTGCTGAAAGTCTTAGCCAGAACAATCAGAAAAGGGAAGGATATCAAGGGCATGTAAATGGAGGCAGAAGAAGCCAAACTATTGCTCTTTATTGATGATATGATCTTAATATCTAGGAAACCCCAAAGATTCTGCCAAGAAACTACTGGAATTGATAAATAAGTTCAGCAAAGTCTCAGGTTACAAAATCAATGTACAGAAATCAATAGCATTCCTATACACCAACAAAGGTCAAACTGAAAACCAAATCAAAGACTCAATTCCCTTCACAATAGCAACAAAGAAAATAAAATACCTAGGAATAAATTTAATCAAGGAGGTGAAAGAGATCTACAAGGAGAACTATGAAACACTAAGGAAGGAAATAGCAGAGGACATAAACAGATGGAAAACTATACCTACCATACCACGCAATCCCTTTTAAAATAGCAACATCATTTTTTGCTGATCTAGAAAAGACTGACTGTAATTTTTGAAAGATATTCAGGAGGCAAATTTTGGAAATGGATAGACTATGGAAATATGATATGGACAAATCTTGCATCAACTAAATATTTTTTCCCAAAAGAAATTCATAGTTTTAGGATTAAAATTTGTTAGAAATACCAAAATGTTGATTACTGCCACATAAATGAAAAATCAAGTGCATAGGTTTTTGTACATGTTGCTGAATACAGAAGATATGATCATATAAACTGAGGAGCAATGGGAATTCTAAGGCTGTTGAAATAACTGTGTGCATTTCTTTTAGAAATAATAGATACAACAAGAGTACCCTGAGTAGACATATATAGAACTATAGACTATAACACTAACCTCTGTTCATCATGAAAAGAGGATTTTTCCATGATGTTTGATAAATTTGAGTTCTACATTTCTAGATAGTAGACTCTAACCTTAGGATAGCTCAAATATTTCAATAATAAAAATATTAACCATACATTCAAGCTGAATTTTATTAGAATCCTTGAGTGGAACAAAGTCTGATGTAGATTATGTTTTTATAATCTATTTACTTAATCATTACATTACAAAGTCTGTTGTAGAATCAAAGCATTCTATATACTAAAATTTATTATGTATAATTCAAAAACAGATATGAAAACTTGGGTATTTAATTTTATTGAAATAAAGCACAAAAAAAGTTAAAGGAAAGTTTAATCATTTAGAATTAAAACCCTTATATATTACATTAGTGGCATTAATAAATTCATGTGTCAAGAAACAAATTGTAGTACATAGTCTGATAATATTTAAAACTAAACTTTAACTTCACTACCATTTCTCCATGTATAAAATGGTTACAAGTATTACAAAGATTCATATTTTTATATGTTACATATATTTTTGTCTCTTTTATATGAAGTAATAATTTTATATATCTGATTACCTAAATTGAGAGACAATGTTCCACGTTCTCTCATGTTTCTGTACAACTTGGGAGCAAAGGTACTGACTTCCTTTTTTCTCAGCTATTTTTCTAAGGAAGTTTGTATTTTAAACAGCCATGGATGATATAGTGGAGTAAGAACAGTTTTGCTTACAGATTGCAGGGTTTCTCTCCTGAAAAAAATGGCAGGTATGTGTACTGCCCAATATAACAGATTCAGGTTTACTAAGCATAGGATTCTTCTCTTTTCATGCAATCCACTGTACAGACAGATGTCATCTTACTTCCTTCATGTCACCTTGTATCATGCCTTGGGAAACCAGCACAAAAATGCTGATATTCTACCCACTGCTAATGCTGTAGTAATAAATGAGCCTTGGTGTCCGATCCAGAAGTCTTGTGACTTCAACCAGCACCCATGAACTGTGGCAGGCTAATTTGTCGACTTGCAGTTGGGTAAAATATCAGGCCCTTGACACTGTGTTTTGATGTACTAGGTAAGGTTAATTAGAAAACTATAAAAAGGAACTGAAGAATGTATCTCATCTCTAATTCTTTGCAAGGTCTATTTTACTGTTCCTGCAAATACTATGAATGATGTACCACAGCTACTCTACATGTGTTTCGTCAGTTTTGCTTTTACTTCTAATCTCTTCATTCTACTCATTTCTCCCAAGAGTGTTGTTTAAGAACAAATCATCCCTGCTTGAGCAGGCTCTCAGTCAAAGTCTAACCGTTGCTTGTTCATGTACCCACTGGTGATCCAATCTGATATGGCTGAGTATGAGGCAAGGAGAGGGGAGGTGAGTACATAATACAAATATGACTTTCTAAAGCTGCCACCATGAATAGGAACTCTAGAATGGCTATATTCTGTCTGAAGATTTCCTTATTGCATCCAGCACCAAAACTGGCGTGTCCCTTAGAAATTCACCCTGTTTAAATGACCTCACTAGCAGTTACAACATGTCAATTTTTCTATGCCTCAATTTCTTTGTAACAAAAAATGAATTATAATAATTCAAAAGACAAATTACAACTACATTCTGAAAACTAATGAGCAAATGTGACTCAGTTCTTTAAATGAAAGGCATTATAGATTGAAATTATTATTTGGTTTCAACACTCCTTCTCCTGAGGGAGCTTTTGTATTTCGCTAAAGAAAATGCAATTTGCTCCCGGTAGGAAAGCATCTTTCCTGTTCAGTACTTGATGGTATAGGACAAGTGCCACATCTCTCTAAATTATATTTTCTTTCACTTTTAACAATTTATTAATTTGATAAGCTAACATCTTGACCAGACTCCAAGCAAGTATAGATTTTGCAATTCACCAAACTTCTATTTATATACCCCCTTCCCCACTATTTAATTTTCATTAAATTAAAATAAATATATAAAAAATACATTCTTATAATGGTAAAATTAAGAAAGCTGAGGCAAAAGTGATAAAATATATGTAATTCCCAATTTTACCCTGAGCTAGTCTTAGAAATGAAGCCAAATAACAATTTTCTCTAATGTATAAAATACAAAAAGTTACATTCAAGAGTTATCTTCTTGGCCTTGCTTAGAGCCATTCATTTTCAACTGAATATGTTTCCATGCCCAAATTCCTGATTAAAGGATTTAATTTACATTAGAACTGGAATTTTTATACCTTAAGAAAAATATTTATAGAACTTAATTTTCATGAAATTGGCCTAAAGAAAAAAAAATCCAGATTACTTAGTTTCATTTTATCAAACAAGGAAATTTTTATTGTTCATGTGTTTAGATTTTTTTGTCCCACTACTGTCTTAAAAATGTGGTACTAAATTGTCTACCACTACCAGAAAACTTACTAAATTTAATGTACCATTAAAATAAATAACTACCTCAAGGGCCTGCTCCAATTCTTTTGTTTTTCTAAATAGTTTTGGCTTTTGTATTCTTAATTATTTCTGTATTACTGTATTTTATTTATTCTGAAAAAGCACATTTAAAATACATTTTTCACATTTTAATATCACTGAAATTAAAATGTGTCTTACATTCAATGGCACCTTGGATTCAATGAAATATGGAATCCTACATATATTTTCTAGTTGCTTCCTCAGTATCTACTTTCCACCTAATAAAAATTCTCTCTGGCTTGAGGTCTGGGCAGAATGTACTGTATCATCTAGGCTCTCTTGTCCTCTGGATTCTTGGTAAGGTCTTTGATGGGATGCTCCAGCAGTAGCTCAAAGGCAAGAAATCAGAGCATGTATTCCTTTGGCATGAAGATAACAATACTCCTCTACCCAAGACCTTAGCTTTCATCTGACTGCTACTCTCCCAAGGCATTAGGCTCTCACAACTCCTTACTTTCCCTGAAGAGCTGCTAATCTCTTCCAGCTATTGCTAGATCCTAGTTTCTTTGCAGGCGCTTGTGTATTTCCTTAACCTTCCTGTATTTTCATAAATTATCTCTCTATATATTTTTATTTTAGAATATTTAATTGACAAAGATTGTATATATTCAAGGTATACAACATGATTATTTGATTTATGTATACATTACCACATAATAATATAATGATTACCACAATCAAATTAATTAACACATTCATCACCACCCACTCGGTACGTTAGATCCCTAGAAATTGTTCATCTTGATAGTATGCACTCTTTGATCAAACTGTCCCTGTATTGAATTCTCTCTAATTACCTTTTTAAAATTTTTTTTTATTTTAGTGTATTATGGGGGTACAAGTGTTAAGGTTACATATATTGCCCATGCCCCCTCCTGCCCCACTCTAGTAAGAGCTTCAAGCATGTCCATCCCCCAAACGTTGCACATCTTACTCATTGTGTTTGTATATACCCCTCCCCTCCTCCCCCCTCCCACCCTCCTGACACCCAATAAATGTTACTCCTATATGTCCACTTATGTGTTGATCCGTTAATACCAATTTGCTGGTGAGTACATGTGGTGCTGGTTTTTCCATTCTTGAGATACTTCACTTAGTAGAATGGGTTCCAGCTCTATCCAGGAATATACAAGAGATGCTATATCACCATTGTTTCTTAAAGCTGAGTAGTATTCCATGGTATACATATACCACATTTTATTAATCCACTCATGAATTGATGGGCACTTAGGTTGTTTCCACAGCTTTGCAATTGTGAATTGTGCTGCTATAAACATTCGAGTGCAGGTGTCTTTTTCATAAAGTGACTTTTGATCTTTTGAGTAGATGCTCTGTAGTGGAATTGCTGTATCAAATGGTAGATCTACTTGTATCGCTTTGAGGTATCTCCATATTGCTTTCCACAGAGGTTGAAGTAGTTTGCAGTCCCACCAGCAGTGTAGGAGTGTTCCTTTCTCTCCACATCCGCGCCAGCATTTGTTGTTTGGGGACTTTTTGATAAAGGCCATTCTCACTTGAGTTAAGTGATATCCCATTGTGGTTTTGATTTGCATACCTTTTTGAATGTGCTATTTCTTTTTTAATGGTCTCAGGCCTGACAAAGTAATTTTTACCAGAAACAGCCTGAAGAAACGGCTATCAAAATGGAATTCTTGGATTTGGTTGTGTATGTCTTTGGTGATCATGTGTGCTGAGGGAAATAACATGCTGGTAATCTGTGGCATGCACTCATGTTATGAGTGCTCAATTTATGATCTGTGGCATACGGCACTGTGCTGGCAATGGTGATTACAAGATTACAGGGTGACTGGGGTATTCTGATTGTCCTTGAGAAAGTACACAAAGAAAAGTTTTTATTGAAAGCCATGAATTCAAAATTAAAGTCACGAGTAGAAAATCAGAAAGACAACATCAACTTTAAAGGAATATTTTATTGCCTATAACCATAAATAATTTATAAATGAGAATCAGGTTTAGGCATTAATTTAAAAAGTTATAGAGTTGCAACATCTATTTAATTTGTAATGACTCTTATGCTAAAGAAGGAAACATCACATAGAAATGATAAACAATCAGATGATGGATACCCTAAATATCAAGACTTGATCATTACATATTCTGTGCTTGTAACAAAATTTTACAGGTATCGCATAAATATGTGCAAATATAATGCATAAAAATTATTTTTCTAATTTTAAAAATAATTTAAAAAAGAAACATCCTTGCCATGGAAAGCAACATCTCCTCCCCAATCTGAAAGAAAATTATACACTGATTTCACCTGGGAAATTTGTCTTTACAAGTCATACAAATTCTCCTCATGAATATTCCTTACTACCCTTTACCTCTATGCACATGAGTAGAATTAAAACCCATAATAACTCAGAAGATAGACAAGATATGTTCTTTGAAGACACATCTTGAAGACCAAATTGGCAGGAGCTTGTCAATTTGTAAGTGTATGAATTTGGAGAACATGTACCTCAAGCATCTGGGAGTAATGTCAACAATGTGCTCAATTGGTTAAGTGAGACTTGAATTCAACAGTGCCTACAGTCATTTGAGATGCCAGAACTTCCCTGGCACTCAGGGGAAAGAAGTCCTAAGGCTCAGGCAGATGAAAGGGATCAATTTTGTGCAATTACACCCTAACCAAATCTTTTGGAAGGGCCTATAGGACACTAACCTCACTAAGATATTAAGAAATATATTATAGAGGGTGGGCACGGTGGCTCACGCCTGTAATCCTAACACTCTGGGAGGCCAAGGCAGGCAGATTGCTCGAGGTCAGGAGTTCACGACCAGCCTGAGCAAGAGCGAGACCCCGTCTCTACTATAAATAGAAAGAAATTAACTGGCCAACTAATATATATAGAAAAAATTAGCCGGGCATGGTGGCGCATGCCTGTAGTCCCAGCTACTTGGGAGACTGAGGCAGCAGGATTGCTTGAGCCCAGGAGTTTGAGGTTGCTGTGAGCTAGGCTGACGCCATGGCACTCACTCTAGCCTGGGCAACAAAACGAGACTCTGTCTCAAAAATAAAAGAAATATATTATAAACAGACCACCAGGATCCTTGAAAAGCTCTGCAAGCAGAAGATAGTGATGGTGATGGTGGGATATACAGTGAAAATGATTTCCTTAATTTCACTGAAAGTAAGAGAATCCCAGAGTGGTAGATGCCAGATAGCAGCAATTACCATCAGAGCCAGAAGGGTTGACCAAGGTCACAGGTAGAGTGGTAATCAGAGTGGTTTGAACAGTGGGGTTCTGTGGCAATGGTGTCCTGAGAGTGAAATAAATGGCGGGACTACCAAGCCTATCAAGGTGTTTCTTGACAAAAATTAGTGGAAAAAGTCTAGATTTAGTGGACAGAAATCTAAGCTCAGATACAGTCTAGGGACTAGTGGAATTTTACCCAGTTCACAAACATAGAACCCCTCCAAAGAAAAAGAGGCCATATCTATTTTATGAAGGATGCTACAATGTACATTCTTTGAATCTTCTTTCCCCAGAGGGACCTACAGCTACTGGTCAAGGTGACTGTGCATGAAGGAAAAAAGTAAATACCCAGACTTCTTAAGAGATGTTAGTTACTGGCTTCAAATTGCCTCAAATCTCTGGAGAAAACAAAAAGCCATAATGGACAGCAAGCTGGAGTCAGGGCTTATGGAAGTTATATGACAGATGAAGCTTTGGCCTCAGTTCATCTCATGATAATTTTGATGGGGCTACAGATCTTTCCTGTAGTTGTCACCCCAGAAATTCATAGTGAGAATATATACATTTAGTAATTGGCAGAATCCTGCATTTGCTCCTGAACCAAATAGACTGATGACTACTTTCACAGAAAGGACCAGAAGGATGTCCTAAGAGCTAACCTTCATCCACATCACTGACAAAGTAAACTAAAAACAAAGCTGCATTCCAGGGGGTACTGCAGAGATTATTGCCATATCAAAGACTCATAGCTTGTAAAGGTGGTAGTGGATCTAATTTTCCTGGTTAATACATCCTTTGACCACTGAAAAATCAAGATTCATTCATTTTACAAACAATAACTGTGGATTATTATAATCTTAATCTGATGATGATACAATTTGAGCTGCAATTTTTGCTGAGCACAAACAAAAGAGTGAATGAAGTCAGCCCCTGGCAGCTAGTAAGCAATTATTTACCTATAAAATTTTTATTTCCTATCCTACTTGGTCAGAGTAATCAGAAGCACTTTGTCTTCTTATGTCCATGATAGCATACACCCTCAATGTCATATCTCCAATCAATATCAATTCTTTCTCCCTGTCAACATAGGGGCTACCAGAAATACAATATTCTTCTTATTCCACAGGACATCACACTGGTTTCATTATCAGATAGAATTTTGAAAATCTCACAATTGTCAAGAGCCTGATTTAGAAGGCCACTATCAGGGTCTGCCAAATTATAAAAATTTTGAAAGTATGATGGTTGGAGATGTTCTGATCCTTTAACTGGGCAATCAATAAACAGAAGGCTCTGCAGCAGGTCCAGACTACTGGGCAAGCTGCCTTAATTCCTGGCCCTTGTGATCCAATAGACTTAATGGTATAACTAATGTCTAGAGTAGATAGAAAGTTTCTATGGAACTAATGTCTAGGCTAGATAGAAAGGTTCTATGGAGCTTTCTATAGAAAGAAAGCCTCTTGCAAGCTTCAATAGTTGAATCCTGGTGCAAATCCCTAGGGTTTTAGAATGAGGCCATACTCTAGTCTCCCCATAACTATTCTCCATTTGAAAAGCAGTTTCTGTTGGCAACTCAATGTTTAATCATGGCACATCAAATAACTATGCTACCTAAACTCTCCATCTGGACTGAGTGTCACTGATCCAACAAATCATAACATTTAATGCACAAAGCAACATCCCATTGTATAACAGCTGACCCCAGTTGTTCCAAGGTAAAAATCAACTTTGTAAGTACCTTTGACCACACGGGGAGTTTCCTGGAACAGAGGAAGAAAATGCAGGCCAGCAATACAGATGGATCTTCACGGTTACATGGAACCAGCTACAAGTGAATAGCTGCTGCATTATCTCCCTAGTTAGGGTAGCCATGAAATGCAGCAATAAAAGAGTATGTGCCCAGTTGGAAGATTTCATGTAGGACATTTGGTTGTTTATTTTACAGCAAGGAAGAGATACCCTGAGATGTGAATCTATACTTACGCAGAGACTGTGTCTAAGCTGTTGGACAAGGGTTTGTATAGAATATTTAAAGATGAGTAGCACAAAGAGTTAATTGTAAAATAAGATTCACATATATATTTATTACTCCATGTCAACGTTTACATCTGGTTCAGAAGATAATCACTAGGCACAGGCAGAGATAAAAGCTCTTTATGAGTTCAACAAAACTGGTTTAAATACTGCCTGTATCAAAACTGCCAGATGCAAAGGACACTGCTAAGCTTCTGTTATAGCTTCATTCCAGGTCAAAACCAACCAGACACTTGGAGGCATGCTAATTACATTGAGTTCCTTCCACAATGGAGAGAGCCTGGATTTGTCTTCATGGAAAGAGATACATATTACATAATTATACTATCTTCTCTTCCCACAAAGTTTATGACAGCACCACCATTTCCAAATTTACATAATTTCTTGATACACTACAGCAATATACCTCTAACCAAGGGATTTATTTTATAGTGACACAAGTATGGCGTGGGTTTATGACTAGAGTATTCTATTCACTGGTTTTATATCTGTACCAAGGCCAGAAGCAGCTGGATTGATAGAACAATGGAAGGGCCTGTCTTTTATTTGTCAGCTGGGAAACAACACTGAGAAGTTGAGGCATTGTCTAAAAGAATATGGAAAAGGCCTTGAGACAGCAATCAATATCTGGCACTATTTCCTCAAAGCCAGAATGCATTGATCTGGGAACCAAGAACAGTGGGGTAGAGGTATGAATGGCTCATCCCACTAAAAGAGTTTTTTATTTCTTCTCTTACAACCTTGGGCTCAGTGGGTTTGGAGTACTTAATCCTCGAAAGAGAAATGCTTCCACCAGGGAACACAATTTAATGGGTCCATTAAATTGGAACTGAAAGTATATCTATTAGTTTTCTCTCACTGTTGTAATAAGGTATCACTAATTTGATGTCTTAAAACAACACAAATTTATTTGTGTTTAGTAAATAGGTTAGTATTGTAGGTTATAACTCCAACACAAGTCTCACTGGACAAAAATAAAGAAACCAACAGGGATACATTCCTTTACAGAAGCTCTA
This sequence comes from Microcebus murinus, assembly GCF_040939455.1. NCBI lineage: Eukaryota > Metazoa > Chordata > Mammalia > Primates > Cheirogaleidae > Microcebus > Microcebus murinus. Next base: position 76,123,390 of record NC_134108.1, read on the forward strand.
GGGGAGAAATTTTTGTCTTGACTTTTACAATTTCTAGAAGTCACATTCTTCTCTTCCTCCATTGTCAAAGTCAGCAATGCTGCATCTCTCTAGCCATTCTTCCATAGTCACATCTCCCTCTGTCTCTCCTTTCCTGCCTCCCTCTTTCACTTTTAAGAATACTGTGATTACAATGTACTCACCTAGATCATCCGGCATAATCTCCCTTTCGTTAAGTCAGCTGATTAGCAACTTTCATTGCATCTGCAACCTTTGCCACTTAATCTGTCATCTTTAAAGATCCTGGAGATTAGGACATAGAGATCTTGGGGGAGGGTGACTTATTTTGTCAATTGTAGTGTGCCTTGGCTATTTGAGGCTCCTCATGCTGTTGAGCCAATTGGCAGAACCTAAGGTCACTTAACGTGAAATGCTGATTAATCCTTTTAGTCAAGGTGAAATTGCACAATAGACTCAAAGATACTATTTCTAAAATCCAGAGGATTCACTATGTCACCATACTCAATGGATAATGCAGAATTGTGGCAGCTAATAAATAAATACAAGACCATTAAGGACTTGGATCCTATGAGTATAAAAATTTCCATCATTCTATCAAATTAAAGATCCAACCAGTTAACATGCTGGTAGAGCGTAAGAGAAACACAGAATGTGTTGTAGAAGAAAAAGCTATTATTTTGGCTTAGGCCTTGAAACAAACTACGTAAGAAGAGTCTATACCAGCCATGTTTCACCTGAATTGATTATTTATTCATCCCTCCTTTTTATTCCGATCATATCTGAAGGTCACAGGTGGCCCTAATGTATTAAGTAAGAGGTGAGATTAAGAGGATAGTGATATCATTCTGCATTGGAATGACTGTGCTTTCCCTTTGTTAGATAAGAATGGTGGCTGATGGACCAAAAGGGTAGATGTTTTTCATTTATCTTCAGTGGCCACTTTTTACCTGTTCTCCGACCTACCCTGTATTCTAGGAGGTGACAGCAACAAACTGTCTGATCTAGGCTCCCTTGACATTGGCATTTGGTTGAGTTCAGACAATAGGAGACACCAGCAAGAGATAAGATGGCAGAAGGAGAGACCAGACAGAAGAATTTTTCCCTCATTCTTCCCTGGCAAATACGCAACAGTGGTTGTACTTCTGTAGCTATGGCCATGGCTTCAAATAAAACTGCATAATCTCGGCTCCCTGCCTGAACCCTGAGTGAGACACATGACAAGTTGTATTTCTAATGATGTAACTCATGTAGACCTATATTTTGATCTATTTTCTCTCTCTTTTTTTTTTATTAATGACTTTTCTTTTGCTCTGGCTCTTGCCCTTGTTCTCCTTCACCTATCTCCAGGTAACACATTGAAATAATGTACTGCAATGTTTTTATTTTATATAAAATATGTGAAAGAAAAGTAAAGATTCTCCTTTTTATGTAAAATGTGGAATACAGTGGTTAAGATAAGGATTTGGGAATTGTCTACCTTTGTGTCCGAATCCTCGTATTTCTATCATGAAGCAAGGTTCTGAGCTCTCCTGCTGATTACAACTCAAACATCTGGACAAAATACAAAAGGCAACTAACTACCTGAGGACTCTGAAAAGTTAACAATAACAGGCAGATTGAGAAGGGAAGTCAATGCTTGAAAAACATGGCAAAGTTTCTGGGCTTTTTTTCCTTTTATCTCAGCTTTAACTCATAGTGAATCCCAGTGCAGCTTCCTGTGCAGTGCAGGGACAGCCAAAACACAGAGAGAAGCCCTGTCTTTCTGTCGGAAGATTGGGGACAGATGTCCCTAGGAGCCAGAGTGTATGGAAGGAAGCACCAACTTATTTTCTTTCTTTCTTTGGCAATTACCCAATGGTGGTGATAGCCACAAAGGCACCTAAAACCCTGAGGGAAAAAAAAATCCGTCTTTCTGACCAGAGAGAGAGGTTTCTTTGGTCTGAAGAGCATGGATGGGATTCCTGTATTTTTTTCTCTCTCTTTTCTCTCTCTGCTTTGCGCCAAGGAGACCTCATTCAGACAGAACTGTGAGAGCAACATGGGTTGCTGAATCTCTGGGAGCAATCCCATCCTTCTAGACAGAGGACTGGGAAAAGAAGAACCTGGATGCAGAAGTAAGAGGGACATTCCAAAGAGGACTAAGCCAGAGAAGGGGATCTCTCAATATGCCCTAGGCTCCTCTCCAAGCTATAAAAATAGGAAACATACAAAAAGTATCACAGCAAGGGCTTTGATAACTGAACTGACATGGAAACTACTGTCCAGGAGGAGTTAGAAGAAGAGACTATACTTTTAATCTAAACACAATGTGACAAAAACATAACACAACATTCTCTAAAAAATTTTAAACAAAACATGGAGTCTTAAAACTAGTATTCGAGATGTCTGGGATATAATTTAAAATTATTCAACAACAAAAAAATACAGGAAATGTGACTAATTCTGAAGGGAAAGAACAGTCAACACATGCCAACCTCAAGAGGATCCAGATGTTGGAATTTTCAGACAAAAACTTTAGATCAGCTATTATATTTATGTTCCATGACATAAAGGTGAATACATTAAATGGATGGAAAGGTAGAAGTCATCAGCAGAGAAATAGGATTTTTTAAAAGACAAATGAAAGATCACAACCAAAAAATAGCATATCTATATAAAATATCAGAAAAGTAAAATAAAATAAAAATGTACTGGGTATACTAAGTAGCAGAATGGACACGATAGAGGTGAAAGTTAGTGGACCTGAAGATATGTCAATAGAAATTATCAAATCTGAAAAATAAATAGAAAAACAATATTTTTTTAATGGAAACAGAAACTCAGGGACCTGTGGAACAATAATAAAAGGCCTTATATTTGTGTCATCAAAATCCTAAAGGAAGAGGAAAAATATTTTTGCAGAAAATTATTTATAAAATAACGGTCAAAAATATCACAAAGTTAGCAAAAGATATAAATATATAGACTCAAAACATTGGCTAACCTCAAACAGGATGAACTCAAAGAAAAGCTCACCCAGACACATTATAATCAACCTGCTGAGAACCAAATGAAAACCTAAAATCAACCAGAAAAGACAGTATATCACATTAAGAAACATAGAGGCCAGAAGATGGTGGGAAAACATCTTTAATATGCTAAATTAAGGAAATGTCAACTAAGAATTTTATATCTAATGAAAATATCTTTCAGGAAGAATGACATAATGCAGATATTCTCAGATAAAGATGAGATGATGCAGAGAGAAACTTGGAAATTCAGTATAGAAGAAAGCCCAACAGAAATGGTAAATGTCTTGGTATATATAATAAACTACTTTTCTTCTTTTAAGCCTATTAATGAAATCAATTTCCCGGTAAAACCTGTCCAAAAAACCAAAACAAACAAACAAAAAACAAAACAAAAAAACTCCAGGTCGAGATAATTTCTCTAGTGAATTCTAGCAAATATTTGAGAAAGAAATAATACCAAATTTAAATAATATCACCCAGGAAATCACAGTATGTACTATACTTCCCAACTCATTTTATAAGAACAGCATTACCAAAACTTGTACATTACAAGACATGAAAATTAAAGACTAATATCTCTCAGGAGCATAGACTCAAAAACTCTCAATAAAATATCAGCAAACCAAATCCAGCGATTTTAAAAAAAGAGAATAATACATCACAACCAAGCAGAATTTATCCCCAGAATGCAAGGCTGATGAAATATTTGAAAGTCAATCAATGTAATCTACTATGCTAATAATTTAAAGAAAAAAGATCACATCATTTTGTTAATTGGTGCAGAAAACATTTGGCAAAATTCAATATCCATTCATTATAAAAACAGCTGGAAAAAAACCTATCACTCACATCCTCCTCAACAGTAAATGAAACTGGCTTTCCTTCTAGGTTTGGAACAAAGCAAGAACATACTCACTCAGCATCCTTATGCAACATTGTACTGCAATTTCTATTGAGTGGACTAAGGCAAAAAAAAAAAAATAGTACAGTTACATGGATTAGAAAGGAAAAAATAAAATGTTCTTTATTCTGGCTCCTATAACTAACAAATGAGTTTGCAAAGGCACAGGATACAAGACCATATACAAAACTCAATTATATTTCTATGCACTAGCAATGAAATTTGAAATTTTTTTTAAAAATTACACTTAAGGCTGGGTGTGGTGGCTCATGCCTGTAATCCTAGCACTCTGGGAGCCTGAGGCGAGTGGATTGCTCAAGGTCAGGAGTTCGAAACCAGCCTGAGCAAGAGTGAGACCCCATCTCTACTATAAATAGAAAGAAATTAATTGGCCAACTAATATATATAAAAAAAATTAGCCGGGCATGGTGGCGCATGCCTGTAGTCCCAGCTACTCGGGAGGCTGAGGCAGAAGGATCACTTGAGCCCAGGAGTTTGAGGTTGCTGTGAACTAGGCTGACGCCACGACACTCACTCTAGCCTGGGCAACAAAGTGAGACTCTGTCTCCAAAAAAATAAATAAATAAAATTCCACTTAAAATAACACCAAAATACTTAGGTGTAAATTTAACAAAATATGTACAGAATCTGTATGTTGAAGCTATAAAATACTGATGAAAGATATCAAAGAATACATAATTAACATGCCATATATATACCTTGGAAGAGTCATATTTTATGATGTCAATTCTTCCCATATCGTCCTATAGATTCAACCCAATCTTATTCCAAATTCATGCAAGTTATTTTTATAAATATTGACAAGCTGATTCTAGCTATTATATGGAAAGTCCAAGGAGCTAGATTAATAAAATAAATCAATTTTGATAATGAACAAAGTGGGAGGAATCCACTACATGATTTCAATACTTACTTTAAAACTGCAACAATCAAAATAATTTGATATCGGTGTTATGGTAGAGAAATTGATCAATGAGACAGAATAAAAAGTCCATAGACAGACTCACATCAATATAGTCAATTGATTTTTATATCTTTATTGAGATATAATTCACATACCATACATATCACTGATTTAAAATGTATAAATCAATGGTTTTTAGAACATACACAGTTATGTAAGTGTCACCTCAACCAATTTTAGAATATTTTCATCTCCCAAGGAAAAAAGTATGTATTCTTTAATAGTCATGCTCCATTACTCCCCAATCCTCTCAGCATTATGCAACCACTATTCTACTCTCTGTCTCCATATATTTGCCTATTCTGGACATTTTACATAAATGGAATGGTGTAATATGTTGCTTTTTATGACAGATTTCTTTCACTTAGCATAATGTTTTCAAGGTTCATCCATGTTATAGCATATATAGGTACTTCATTTTTTCCATACCAAGTTAATATTCCACTGTATGGATATACCACATTAATTGCCCATTCAGCAGGTGATAGACATTTGGACTGTTTCTACTTCTTGGGTATTCAATGGATAAATGAATGATGCTGCTATGGACATTCTTGTACAAATGTTTGATATTGACATATGTTTCCATTTCTCTTGGGTACATATCTAATAGTGGAATTGCTGAGCCCTATGGTAACTCTGTGTTCAATATGAAGAAGTTGTCAAATGGTTTTCTAAAGAAACTGAACCATTTTACTTTTCTAAAGAGCAGTATTTCTCCACATCCTTGCCAATACTTATCTGTCTTTTAATTATAGCTATCCCAGTGGAGTGACGTGATGTCTCATTGTCATGGTCAACTTATTTTTGACAAAAGTATGAGGGCAATTCAATGAAAAAGAAATGCCACACACATCTGCACACACACACATATACATAAATGCCTATGCATACATATACAACATAAAGCACTTAGCATAGTCTCTGTTGGTACATGCTGATCAAAGGTAGCTTTAATTATGGTACATAGTTTTCCTGAAAATAACTATAGCAAGCCAGTAAAGAGGCAAAGGATAAAAGGATTGAAAACTAAGAGCTAGCTGTCCTGGTAAATAAAGAACAAAAAAGGGAATTAAGAATGGATGTGTACAAGTTATCTGGACATTTTACCCATTTGAGGTGTAGGTATAATGTCCTGTCTGTGTCAGGAACTCATTAAAACAGAAACAAAGGGGAATGAAGCCTCCCTACTTTGTCAGCAGAGATGCTGAGAAGCCAGAAAACAAAATACACTTAAGACTGTAAAGTTAAGGGTTCGCTATCAGTCAGGTCATCTCAAAATGCCCAGGAGAATCACTAAGATTTATAAGTATACACTGATGTAATTTTCCTTATTCTTTACTGTCAGCCTTCACTAAAATTGGCAAGATCAATTTTAATGAAAAATCCTGCAACAATCCAGGACAAGTTAGCTTTAAACCATTGCTTTTCACTGTCAGAAAAAAAGAAAGAAAAAGATATAGACTCACTCTAAGCAATTCATCTCAACATAACCACCACTCATTTTTTTCCTGTATATGTGTCCATCCCAATCACCATCATTATTTTCAAAGAACCTTGCATATATTTGTATTTTTATGTTTATTATATATCATTTTAATTATTTGTTAAACTAGTCCATCTCCCTTATATTTAAGGGTAGCATCATTATCATAAATACCTGCAACTCAATCACATAGCACAATGCCTGACAAATAGCAATAAATATCCATAAAATAATGAACTATGGTGTCCGTTCTACATACCTAAAATACTTTCTGTCTATAATAATAATTAAAATGATAATCTCAATATAAATTTTAAGTACTGACCATGAAGTAGACACTCTTCTAAAGATTTTACATAACATTAGCTCATTGTGTCCTTACAACTACACTATGAGATTGATATTATTATCTTTTTTTTTTCCAAATAAGGAGTACCTGCAAATGTTTAAAAAACTAGCCATTTACATTTACTTGTTCATAGAGAGATAAGGCAGCAAGGGTTTGCCTTTCTTTTGTTCTTTCTTTGGTAAGAGTCAGCATGCCCAATCTACTGTAACAAAATAGCACAGACTGGCTGGCTTACACAAGAAACATTTATTTCTCACAATTCTGGAGCTGGAACATCTGAGATGAAGGTGCTGGCATATTCAGTGTCTGGCAAGGGCCTGTTCTTGGATCATAGATGGTGGTCTTCTCACCATACCCTCAAATGGCAGGAGAGGAAAAGGAAGCTCTCTGGAGTCTCTTATAAGATCATTAGTCTCATTGATGAGGGCTCCAGTCTCACAACTTAATCACCTTCCAAGGGACCCTCTCCCTAGTAAGATCATGTTGGGAGTTAGGATCTCAACATAAAAATTGGGAGGGGACACAATCATTCAGTCCATAACAATAAATATCCCTGAAGGAAAAAAAAATTATGGATAATAAACATTACTCCTATGATACCACCTTTATTACCCTCTTCCTCTCTACTCTGTAGCTAAAAACACTAGCAGACCCACAGTCCTAAGTGAGGCATTCTTTCATCAGGAATCATTTATGCAAGAGCTGTTTCTAGGACAGCAATCATATTGTTCAGCCACAGCTAATGAATTTGTTGTTAGATGTGTCTGATTTCAGGTACTTTGTTTCTCCAAAAATAAGACAGGGTCTTATATTTATTTTTCCTCAAGAAGACACCCTAGGGCTTATTTTCAGGGGATGTGTTATTTTCCCCTCAAAGCCTCAGCTTGCAGCACGCACAGGATGGCGGGGACCTGACAGGGGGAGCCGACCTTGTTGGTGGGGCTGCCCTCACATTTCCAGTCACCTCTGGAATAGTAGCTGTCACCATGGGGTAAATGAAAAGGGCTGATCATCTTCTTTACTACTCCACCACGAAAGCATGGGTTGTGCAGATACGCTGCATAGCCACGCCCATCACTAGGTCTTATTTTCGGGGTAGGGCTTATATTGCACAAATGCTTAAAAATCCTGCTAGGGGTTATTTTATGGATAGGTCTTATTTTCAGGGAAACACGGTATGTGTCGGGAAGTGACTCAATGAGACTTCAGAAGCAAATCATTTGCTTAAATGAATCCAAATCATCTATAGAAATACTAAAAGTATTTACATGTTGAATTCCATACGCAATATACAGAAGAGATGCACTCTCTTCTCTCACTGTGGGGACTTAAGTTAGAGCTGTGGTCTTGCTTCTGCTCCACTTCTCTCAGGATATCATGCTCCTTTCCTTGTTTACCTGGTGCCAGAGCTGTTTTACTTCCTACATTCAAATATAATCCCAGTATTAAAATACTTAACTATTAAAAACTTCTGCTGTACTCATCTCTCACAGGTATGTATTTTTGTGTCTTTTAGGCCAGCAGTCCCCAATCTTTTTGACACCCAGAGGAGGGTCGGGGGCTTGGCTTCCACCTGGGCTCCACCTCAGATCATCAGGCGCTGGATGGGGGGGTGGGTCAACCTGGATCCCTCGGATGAGCAGTTTACAGTAGGGTTCACGCTCCCCGAGGGTCTGATGCTGCTGCTGATCTGACCAGGGACGGGCTCAGGCAGTGATGGAGCCATGGGGACAAGCTGTGGGTGCAGGTGCAGCTTTACTTTAGCTGCAGCTCGCTCATCTCCTGCCTTGAGGGCTGGGGCTGGGGACGACACCAGAAATCCACTGACTGCTACAAGAAGTTTTTCATCTGTTGAGATTTGGGGGTTGTTACTACAACATAAAGCTGTCCTCTCTTGACTAGAATAGAATTTACCTTCAGAAGGTAATCATAAATCATAAATGAGTCAGAAAAAAATGATTTAGAATCATTCTAAGCAACTTACCTTTATCTGCTCTAACACCAGTTTTGATCAGTTCTTCTAAGCAACTGATCTTCAGGATGTCTCTTGAATCTATAAAAACATTTTATAAAATGACACAAAGTATGAGATTTTATTTATTTTAGGGAAAAAAAGCTGAAATAGATAAAAACAGGTGCCAAAATCTTCATAATTTTTAAATATGGTGATGGCTATTCTCTCTACTTTTAAATACATTTGAACATTTTTATAAAACAAATTGGAGATGAATCCTCAAAAAGATATGACTGAAATATGATTGATGTGAAGGAAAGTTGTGATATACTTATTTTGATTGGCATGAAATAATGATACTTATTGTGGTGGATAAAAACCAGCATTAAAATAAAATTCTCCAGGGTTATTTTACCACTGTCTGGGAGATATATTATAGGCAATATATATAAATCCTTTGTCTTTTACTGACCTAGATAAAATATACTCCACCTCACATATCAGTTGATTTTATAATTATTAATTTCATATATTGATATTGTGGATGGGTAGCTATTCTGGTGGCTGGAAAGATTTATCCTGTTTTTAAATGAATGTATTGATACAGTATCATAGTCAAAACAGCCTTGGCCTTTGAATAAGAAAGCTTAAAAAGGTCAACAAGTATTTATTAAGACCTCATATGAAGCCGATTAAAGATACATCTATGGACAAGACTGAGTACATGCCCTTAAAGAATTAACTTGCCAGTGATTTGCTGTATCTATTTTGCCGCTAACAAACTCTGTGACCTAGGGGAAATAGTTTAATTTCATCGGGGCTCAGTTTCTTATCTAAAAAATGAGGTTAATCCTGGCTATTTTATAGAATTTTGGAAATTAAGTGTGGTATATAATGAAGCACATAACAGAGAGACTGGAACACATCAAAACTATTTTTACTATCTGATTTATAGATAATTCTTTTTACAGAAAATGCATTTTGAATCTTAAACTACTTATTGAATGGACAAATTGAAGATTCTGGTCCAACAAAGTTGAGAAGATATGTTCTTTGCAGACACTGCCCAAATTTGTAAGACTTTACCTAACGTCAATAAATTAGTTGCTATTTCTTAAATTTATTTAATTAAAAGTTATAAGCGCTGGCATAGTGAATGTCAGAAAATTAGAATTTATCTTCATGCTCAGCCATTAATGTCTTACGTTTCTGAGCAAGTAATTAGACTCTTTTGTGACTTTATTCAATTAGAGAGAGAGAGAAACTGTAAGCTTTATGTTAAGGCAATTACATATTATCTAGGCTATTTATATTGTATCCTCAAGGGAAAGTTCTCTATTGAAAAATATATGAATGTTTTCTTTGTCATTTGTTTGAAATTGTGCAGGAATTTATTTGAATTTTGGTATTTGAATATGCATAATTGTCTTCTTTAACCACTAATTTCTCTTGGCATGTCCAGAATAACCTTTTCATGTAAACAATGACAAAAATATGGATGAACAATATAATAGAAAACCAAAGATTTCCTTCAATATTGTCAAATATATGAATATTTGGATGTATCCAAATGATTCATTAAAGTTTTTAGACCTAAAATTTAGAACAAAAGGCAGAGGAATGGTGAATTCTCTCTCTCTCTCCTCCTCCTCTATACCCTCCCCTCCTTTCCCCCTCTCCCTCTCCCCCCTCCCCCTCTCCCCCTCTCCACCCCCACCCCTCTCTCTCTCTCCTGAAGCTGGGGCATGCTTCTCTTGCTGCCCTTGGACATCAAAACTCCAGGTTCTTCAGCCTTTGAACTCCAGGACTTACACAAGCAGCCCCCACTTTCTCAGGCCTTCAGACTCAAACTAAGAGTTACAACATCAGCTTTGCTTGGTTCTGAGGCCTTCAGACTTGCACTGAGCCATTCTCCTGGCTTCCTTGGTTCTCCAACTTGCTGGTAGCCTATTGTGGAACCTCTCAGCCTCCATAATTGTGTGAGATAATTTCCCCAATAAATCCCCTCTCATCTACCCATGTACCTCTCTATCTATATTCTATTCATTTGTTTCTCTGGAGAACCCTAATACAATACTTAACTAACTACAACATAAAAATAAGATCACTTTATTAGAAAGAAAACTAATTTTTCAAAAGGAAAATCTACTCTTTGGAAAATAATAGTGTCTTATTTTTGTGACAAGAATGATGTAAAAGATTAAAAGTACACATACCTTCTTTGTCTAAACTGATATCTAGAAGAGTTTTTTCTACATTTTCTTCTAGAATTTTTATAGTTTCATGCCTGATATTTAAGCCTTTTGTCTACCTTGAATTAATTTTTGTGAGTTGTGAGAGATATGGGTCCTGTTTCATTCTTCTGCATGTAGCTATCCAATCTTCCCAGCACCATTTATTGAATAGGGCTTCTTTTCCCCAGTGTATACTGTTGCCTATTTTGCCAAAGATCAGATGGCCGTATGTGGAAGATTTTATATATGGGTTCTCTGTCCTGCTTCATTGGTCTATGTCTCTATTTTTGTGCCAATACCATGCTGTTTTGGACTATAGCCTTGTAGAAGAGTTTGAAGTCTGGTAATGTGATGCCTCTAGATTTGTTTTTTTTGTTTCAGATTGCTTTGCCAATTCAAGCTCTTTTGGGTTCCAAATGAAGCATAGAATTATTTTTTCTAGATCTGTGAAATATGCTGTAAGCATTCTGATGGTAATTGTATTGAATCTGTAAATCTCTTTGTATAGTATGGACATTATAATGATGTTGATTCTGCCAATCCATGAGCAAGATATGTTTTTCCATTTGTTTGTGTCCTCTGAAATTTCTTGGATGAGTGTTTTGTAGTTCCCCTTTTAGAGATCTTTCACCTCCTTGGATAAGTACATTCCTAGGTATTTTGTGTTTTTTGTAGTTGTTGTGAATGGTATTTATTGAGTCCCTGATTTGACTGTCAGCTTGACTGTTATTAGTATATAGAAATGCTACTTATTTGTGCACATTGATTTTGTAAGTTGAAACTTTGTTGAATTTTTATCACTTTTAGGATTTTTTTGGCAGAATCTTTAAAGTTTTCTAGATACAAGATTGTATAGTCAGCAAACAGGGATAGCATTATTAAACAAAGTGAAAATCAAAGTAACAAAGTCTTCACATTAAGTATCAAAAAGTAGTTCATTGCAGATCGTTTTGTCTTGTATCATTTATTGAGAATTTACTATTCTAGGACAGTGTCTTCTGCCATACTATGGATTATATCATTTAATCTCACTGTACTTTTATAAAATAAATTCTACTTTACAAATTATTTTAAAAACCCTGTTATAGAGGGAAATTTGGTAGTGCTTTTGAAATATTTAAAATGGTATATATTCTTCATCTTATAAATCCTACTTCTGACATTTTATCCTAAAAATATACATACCCATATATGATAGGAGGTATGTAGGGATGTACTCATTGCAGCTTTGTTTGTAATAGCAAATGATTAGAAAAAATCCAAGTGTCCATCAACAAAAAAAAAAGGTAAAATAAACTATAAGTCTATCACAAATATCTAATACTAACAACCTACCCCAAAACATAATGACTTGAAAACAATAACAATCATTTATGTTTTGTATGAATGTCTGTTTGGGCAGGTCTAAGCAAGAACAATCATTGCTGCTTCATGCAACACCAGCTGAAGTCACTCAACTAGGGGCTGGAGTTGCCACTTTCAAGGTGACTCATTCAAACACCTGAAGTAGGTAAGTGCTGCCCATCAACTAGAGGCTTCAATAGAGCTCTGGACAATAGCCCATGGTTCCTTTCAACCTAGATTGGTTGGCCTTTTCTACAACATGGTTGCTGGATCCAAGAACAAACATCCTGCAAGAAACAGAAGGAAACCAAAACTCCCTTTATGACCTAACCTCCAAAGTCTATAGTTTTACTTCCACCTTAGTCACAAATTCTCCCATATACAACCTGTCATGTTTTCTAAGACATAGTGAGTAAAAAATGAGACTTTCAGATCTGCAAGTTCAGCTTGCCAGCTTTAGTATAAAATATAAAGAAAAACAAATATATATTTGTATTCGCACTTGCGTAAGAAGTCCAAAACGTTACACAACTAGTTATGTTTTAAATGGAATGGGAAGGAGTGATTAGGGAGAGTGGTAAAAACAAGATTGTAATTTTATATCTTTTCATGTTGTTTTGGTTCTAAAATCATTTGATTGTATGGCCAATTCAAAATTTTAAAGTGTGTGAATGGGTGTGTTTGTGTATGTGTGCATCCTGAGACACACAGAGAAGTTAAATAACCTATGCATGCTCACTCAGGTAGTAAGTCACAGAATTTGGAATTAAAGCCTGATATATCTAACTTTGAAATCTAAGTTCTTAACCACATTGTTATTCTGTCTCTGTATATGAGAGCAAACGCACTCCCTATATCAAAGCAGCTATATGCAATATGACTGACTCCCTGACATAGTGGGCTAGGTCCCTCCTTTCCCAGAGAATGAGCCTTAGCTCCCAGCACATTTCCCGATTGCTTTATAGCTGCCTGATATCAGCTCCACTTCAAACTAAATATAAGAGATTCCTTTGATAATGTGATTTTCTATTAGTTTAAAAAGAGAAAGAGAAAAATGATAAGTAGGAGCACCTCTATGCTTCCAGAGTTTTCAATAGCTGAGTAAGATCTTCCCAGATCATATGTAAAGAAATGAGCAGTCTCATTTGAGTTGTCTAAAAATCCCATAATCCACAACAAAGGTTATTGTCAGCATCATTTATTTTTCAGAGAGAGACAAATACAAATAATCTCAATATATTCAGAAACATCGCAAATAAAAAGCAGTCTTATAACGTAAACAAATTGATTACCACAAACCCTTAAAATGTTAGGTATTTTCTCCCAAACATCTGTCTCCACCAAATCTTAACCACTGGTGTTCTTGTAGTTTAGAGAACACATGGAGAGAATGATTTACTTTCTGTTCTGCATTGGTCACAGCACCACGAAGGATTTGTAATCTTAGCAAGTGAGACAAACTATGGCAGCAAATAGGATAAAATAAAAGGTAAAATTAACACTAGTCTTCATTCTAGGCAGTTCTCTGTTCTCCTGAGGACTCCTTAAACAGTGATGAGTTCTCTGAAGCAGGTTTGTGCAGTGGCAGAGCCTAGTGCAATTATTTATACTTTGGTGCATTGGGTCAGGCCACATGCTATAGTGTGGGTGGGGAGGGGGAGGCTGGATTTTTCGGTTGGGAGAGGAGCACTAACTTTGGAGTCAGAAGACTGGAATTCAAGTCTTAATTTCACCACTGAGAATAGCAACACGCACCTTCCCTGATTATTTCACCAGGTTGATGTGAGGCTCAAAAGTACCTTGTAAACTGAAGGACAATAAGCATTTGTTATTATTAAATTAAGGAAAACAAGTCAAGTAGTTGCTGACTTCATGGAGTTATTTGGCTTGAATCAGAACTTTGCCACAGCATGAACGAAGCAAAATGATGCTTCTTTTTCACATAGGGGAAAAAAATAAAATTCAATTTCCATGGTGATTGCATGTTAGATTAATCAATGTTTGCTTTAGAAACAGCTCTAAAATGAAGTCAAATAAGGGAGAGATGTTGATGATAACTATAAGCATGTAAACACAGGCCTTATTATAATTATTGTTATTATTATTGTTTCCTCCAAATAGCCAATTATTGGGACACTGAAAATAAAGCAAACAAAAATAAAATAAAAAAGCACCCATGTTCTGCTTTGTGTAATTTTTTAAATTATTTCATTTTCTCATGTGACTACAGTCAGCCCTTTTCTGCAAGTCTCTCTTATATGGCATTCTTAGAGAAGGAGCTATCACTGTAGATAAATAATAGCTCTTTAAGTGGGCAAGATGGAAATGGTCTCACTCGATAAGTAAAAATGTCCATGTATGTTTCCTGTTTCCCTGGAAAGTGACCAAGAGACAACAAAAATGTAATTAATCCCTAACATCCAAAATACACTAAAAGACAACAAAAAAGATGACTTTGAAGATCTACTTTTTATAGAAGAACTGAGCTATCATTTTGTTTATTCCAACATAGGGAATAAGGACCTTTTGGATGATATTGGAATCTAAGTTGGCTTAATTTAATTTTCTAGAAAATTTTTTAAAAACTGTAAAAACTAAGAAACTGTATATGACAGAGTCTTATTGAATTAATAAAAAAGCTTCTGTGTCCATTGGGTGCTACATACTCACAAAGCATAGATCGAGTATTTAAATGGCAAATATATTAATAAATGCACTTCAATGAGGAAAAAAAGTATTAATCAATTTAAAAGAAATGAAGTGAGGATTAAGGTAATGTGATTCAACACTTCGGCACTCAAATTATCAGAAAATTGCCTTAGATTTTCCATTAAGAAACAATCAGATATCTGTTCTGCTTAGCATAATATGTCCTTACCTTTGTTAATATAAATCACTATTTTCAATACAGTTTAATCAAACCTACAAATGACTCCCAATTTGTTTACAAACGAATCATAGGAGTTTTCAAATTTTTGATGAGCATACCTCAAAAAGACCCTACAGTGTCACTGGATAAGCTGCTTCAGGTAAGAAAATAGAATTTATGATTTTACTGCCTTGGACTACTTCAGTGAAAATAATCCGGGGGAGGAAAATGCAGACAAGGAAACAGAGGTTTAGAAAAAAACATGAGAAGGAAAGTAAAGGCAAGCAGTAGCCTTGAGAGTCACATTTGGATGGAAATGCCTTTGGAATATGTTACATTTCTATCTCTTTGCAATAATGTTTTACATAATATATGAGGTACTTGTGAAGAATGATGGATCCCAGTAAAACACTGACACCTTTTCTGACAACACTGCCCTGCATTGCCTGTTGAATTTAATATATATTAACCAAACCCACAGAGACAATGCAGGGCTTGACAAAATAAATCCCTTAAAAAGTATTTATAGAAATTAAATGCAGGAAAAAAGAGAACTGTAGAACTCATTCTTTTTGCATATCCATATTTACTAGGTATATTTTTAGTTTTACACTGATGCCCTTTAGAATTATTTCAAATAGTCTCTTGTTTTAAAGTTATAGGATCCATTTTCAGAGAGAGGGAATTGCTTGTTACAAAGAGGGTTATTGCTTGTATCCCTACATATGCAGTCTGTACTTAGAGAAACATTAGACCACATCCATTCCCCTTTCATTTGTATCCTATGTTTAATGATATGATTTTGCACTTAAATAAAGCAACATTTTTGGTATTAAAAATATCTTGAGATATTTAAAAACAAACATATCCACTTTGAGAAAAAACAACATTCTTACAATTGGAATATGAATGGTAATTTTTATTTGGCTAATATAGAGCAGTCATCAACCCCCTGATGTAGGGATATTTTGCCACCTACACAACTTATTTCCCCTAAAACACTTTGTACTGTGCTGTGCAGTGCTCCAAACGCCTTCAAGCTGTGCTCTTTAAAAGACAAAGACGGCAAATGAGTTTTGTTTGTAAAGTCTTTATTACTGATATATTACTTTGAATGCCATCATAAAACCCACAAGAACTCAAAAGAAGGTTTTAGAAAGCGTTTCTAAACGCTTAAAGTTTTTCTGCTCTTAACTAAAGTACTTAAAGAAACTTTCCTAAGCAGATGGATTACTATAAGCAGGAAAACGGCATATATTTGAAACAGCATGCCACGTTGTGCATGTCAGGACAGCTCAGTAGGCTGAATTAATATATGTTGGTTTTCTCTTCTTCCTCATTACCGAACATCTACTATGCTGAATTTGAAATCTGAGTATTTCTAGCTTTCAGTGTTAGAACATGGTAAGTTTAAACAGTGAATACGGGCTTCTGAGAGCATGTCTGTGCATCTTGACACTCCACTCCTGTTCTCTGTCAGTGGGAGGCAGAGGAACCCCACCAGCCACAGCAAGTGGGAGACTTAAACTACTGTCTTGATAAAAAAAAAATGTTTATAGAAGGCAAAATTATTTACTGAAGTTGCCATCTGCCAAGTATTGAAATAGGAAATTATAAGTATTCCCATCAGATATTATAAATTCAAAGTGTTTTTGAAAATAACTGCTTAACATTTCCTTATACCTATAAATATATACACTGAAGAAACCATAAGAAGACACTCCTCCCCATTCTAATTCATTTTCAGACATAATTGGCTTCACAACTCTGAATTTTTCAACTAACTGGTTAAATGTTTAATTTTACAGGTAAACTTGTGCACGAGACTTTGTTTTCAAAAGTGTCTGTCATTTACAATGGAAATATCCATAATTAAATATGAGTACAGATATTGAATAGTATGATGGAAAAAAAATCTGGGGACAGTTTCCATAAATAAGAGTTGACTCGTAACTTTGACTTAAGCTGTACAAAAGTAATCCATGTAACCCAAACATATGCACCCCCTGTAATATATTCTGAAATAATTTTTTTAAAGTTGAAGTAATGGATAATTTATTAACTGGTGTCAATTACAATGGCTGTTTTCTTCCAGTGACATCACCAAGTCAAGGAGTCTCCATCCTTAGGATATTTTTCCCTATCACTCCAGTGCCACTGCTCTTGTCAAGGTCACCAATTATTAATATTAATACTTCCAAGTTCCCAAACACAGTGATCACCACTGTGTCTGCATCTCAGTGAACCACCCTCAGTATCCATCAGAGTATCCATCCACTCTGTCCCAATCTTCTCTAACATCACAGCCTGCAGGTGCTCCTTCTTCCTTGCTAGCCATTCCTTCCCGGAAGAGTTGGATGACTTCTCCTCCTCCATCCAATCATCAAATATTTGCTCACTCTATTAACTATACCTTCTGAGTGACCTCCTACCAATGGGTTGAAATCCTATTTATACGATGTTTACTTCCCAACTTGTATTATCAGTTCGGATTCATGTATTCTCCAGGCTAATATCTCCACCTGACTTCTAATAGACATCTCAATATTTACCTGGCTAAAGCAGAACTCTTGATTTTCTCCCCCCAAAAAGCTTCTCTATCTTACTCCTCCTTAGCAATACCATTGGGTACCTAAAGCCAAAATCCAAATTTCTATCCTTGAGGTTTTCCTGGGCCCTTGCTCCCTTCATGCATAAGCAGTTTCTGGTGATTCTAATTCCAAATTCTCTCACAAATCCATCCATTTCTCTCTATCTCCACTGTGTGAACCTTCCCTTCAGGGTATATTTATCTTGGACCATTGTAATATTCTCCTCCTTCTTCTATATATACACCATGCCAAGTAAGAACTAGGGTGATCTATGTTCAGTAAATCAGATCGGGTTATTCCCTTACTTAAAAACTAATATTAATAATAATCCAGTGTTTCCTTACTTTGGCTTAAGAGGCTACATATGAACTAGCTTCTGCCTGTTTCTCTAACCTCATCTCATATAATGCTGTCCCTTTTTGCTATGCTCCAATCCCTCTACCCTTCTGTTGCTACAGTGTGCTAAGCTCTTTCTAACTACAAACCTTTATACTAGCTATTGCCTTGGTCTAGAAAGGTCTTTGCCTAGATCTTTGCAGACATCTTATTCTTCTCATGCACACCTTGGATTAAACATCCCTTCCTCAAAGAATTTTTCACTGGACACCAAATTTAAAATAGACTTCTTCCCCACTCCACACCAAACACTCAATATGACACACCATCACATTTTACACTAAAGAATACTTACATTTATTTATTGTTTATATTACTCTGCTTGAAGACAAGTTTCAAACAAGCATGATCCTTGCTTGTTGAGCTCATTGCCAAGTACCAGCCTCTGGCACAGAGCTTGGAACATATTATGTGTTCAATTAATGCTATTGAATAATACAAATGTTATAATGATGGGAGTATCCCCAAAGAAGCTTCAACTGGGAAAGGATATGGTCACCACTGGAAGCTGTTTCTGTATATGAAGTGACCTTTGGCTTTGCTACTTTACCTTACCTGGTTTCAGTTTTGTCTTCATCTATCCCCTAATACCTATGCCTAGGGCGTTAAGTAAATGCTTATTATCTCTAATTAAATTAAAAATTAAATTAAATTAAAAAAGGCATATATATCCATTAGTTTATTTAATAAGTAAATAGTTTTTGCACACCTACTGTATGCCAGACACTGTCATAGGCACTTAGGGTCCATCAGTAAACAATACAGACAAAATTCTCTGCCTTTATGGATTTATATTCTATTGGGAGGACTAAGACCATCATCAAGAAAAATAAGCAATGTATATAGCGTGTAGATGGTGGTAGCTGTTAAACATAAAAGGAAAAACAGGAATGTAGGGATCCCAAAACTCTGGGGAAAGGAGGTATACTTTTAACTGGGGTAGATAATTAAGGTGGCATTTGTGTGAAGACATGAATGAAGCAAAGGAGTGACCCATCCAGATGGCTCAGGGCAATGCAACACTGGTAGAAGTAACAGGTACAAAGACCATGCCCTGTGAGCTAGAGGACAAGGAGGAGGCCAGTGTGGTCAGAGAGGAGTGAGTGAGAGGGAGGGGGTAAGAAATGAGGTCAGAGAGGCAGTAAGGGGAGAAGACACAGGAACTATTGCAGGAAGAACACTGGCATTTACACCAGTGAGATGGGACAGCAATGGAGGGTTTGAGTGGAGAGAGGTCATGACCTGACTTCTCCTTTAATATCTCTTTGGCCACTGTCCTGAGAATGGACGGTAGGAGAACAAGGGTAAAAATAAGGAGGTCAGTTAAGGTTCTGCCTTATAGACTTTTGTAAATGTTTTTAAAAGATACCATGTATACCTAGCTCTAAACAGGCCCTTTCCCCTACTCTTATGAATGTTTGGGTTAGACAGCATTGGAGCAATAGCATGTGTACTCAATGGTAAACACTCCCCAATCCAGTAATGAGCCACAGGGTACATTTATTAAAAGAGAAAAGAAAAGGAAAAAAGTAAAAGGAGAGAGAGAAGAGAGATGAGCAGAAAGCAGAGGAGATCCATTCAGTATCCTAATATTATATGCCCAGATGGAAATCCCAAATGCACGTATCCAAAATTGAAAAAGGAATTTTGAATTTTGTTCTAGGAAAGTAATTTATATATATATCTTTTTAAACTATATAGACATGCACAGAAAACATTGTCACATTTAACATATGTACTTAAGATAACACTACAAGATCGATTTTTACATTGCAAACACTGCTCAATTGTATTGTCCTTCTCTGAACAATATTATCACAACTTTCATATATATATTATGCATATATATATAAATATAATTTCCATTAGGTAAATCTAGTTTTTTGCTAGTTTCTGCCAACGAGATGAGCACAATCTTTTAATCAGAATAAACTCTCTTTCTTAGAAAAGGTATTGAAGTAAGATTGCATAGAGATCACTAAGCTTTACTTTTTATTTATCAGCTTGGCACTGATGTGGTCCATTTTAGGTAATAAGGGGGACATTGACAAAGTGAGAAGAAGGTCCTTCTTTATAAACCAGTTATTCTGAAAGCATTTAAGGCAAGGGAAACAGGAGTAAATATGAAAGAACAAAAAGCAAACATAATGAGATAAGGTTTATAAATATATATTAATTTTTCATTTAAAAACTCAGTATATTGCCATAAAAGTAAGCTCCTATTATTGCATATGCACCAAATAGACAAACTTCGGTCATCTGTTTTTAATTGTATGTAGTCATATTTTTCAGAGTAATTTTTATACAGAAAGCTTCCGTAATTAAAAGAAAAAAAGACTATTCTATTCTAACTTTGTAAAAAGTTAAGTGGAAAGATTCTCAAACACATTTTTAGAGTCAAGGATGCTGAAAGTCATGTTTTCTCTCAATGGACACCTGATGTTGAGTGAGCACAATGACATATTTTAATCGGGTTGCCAACCTCCACCTTTGTCTATATTATACCCAGGTGAAATAAAACATGGCGTGGAAATAAGTTTAGTATTATTGATGATGTTAGGGAAATAGAATTAAAGACAAAATCTTCTCCCAATCCAAAAATCTTCTCCACAAAGGTAGTAGAGAAATAAAACGCTTGAATAAGCATTAAAACATAATGTAATGCACCGTAAGAAATCTATTGAGAGAGAGCAAAGACAGAAAGATATCTCTTCTTACAGCCAAGCAGATGCAATCCATTATATACGTGTTCTCGAGAGAAACTATATTAGTCCTCCAGTAAGACTTCTTGACAGCACTATTTATTACACATAGTTTATATTAAATTTACCTGATAATTGAGGTGACCCTCTGTGTTAGTTAATTGGCTTTATACAAAGGAAAAAATATTTTTTCATATCTTTATGAAAGCAAGTAGTTTACAAGTTGGAGGCAGGAGTCAGCTAAAGTTAGGCTTTTAATCTCTGGAAATAAGGATATAGGGGTGCTATCTTTTTAAATATTTACATTTAAAGGATATAATTACCAAGTTCTTGAGAAAGACATCCCCGGGCCTTAAAATTGACAAACACCCTGTCTAGTTTTCAAAAGGAATTCATATATATTTATAAAAGAGAAGAAAATACTTACAATTTCTAAAGTAAATGCTACCTGGAAACATAGGCTCAACTAGATAAAGTTAGAAATGTTTTAGAAGCAGTGAGACAGTGGAAAGTCAAACTACTATATTTTCCCTAACTGATTAAGCTTAATGAATTGTTTTCTATTTCGAGTTCAAAGATCTTCCTATAATATCTAAAAGATAAAAGTCATGTTTATTTAACATTTATAAACACACATCTCTCTGTCTTTCCTCTTCTGCCTATAAAATTTAGGACAATTCAGAGACCTCATCTTTTAGATCATCTTTCTGATTCTTTAAAATGTAAATCTAAAACCAAATACTTTGCAAAAACACTGTTTATTGTTTTCTCATTTGGACTTTAGCATTATAACTGGAAAAAAAAAAAGAAAAAGTTGCAAATTAAGAAAAAAAAATATTGGACCAAGTTCATACGTGGGTGCATGATTGTAAATGCCAATTGAAATATTCTTGTCATTATGCCTGGTCGAAATGGAATGCAATCAGTGATAAGAAAAAGTCTTACCCACATTCCCATTTGTTGACCCCCATTTTTCATGCCACAGTCATGAGGTGCCAGACTGTTCCTCTTCCTCTGCTCTTTTCTCAGGTATCTGTAACACCACTGCGCAGCAGTCTCTCTCTGCCTCCATCCCCTGTTTTAGTTTTCTCACTTCTCTTTCATTGCTTTCTCTCTTCAGGCTCAATTTGCACTGAAACTCAATCCACTAGGCACTCACAGTTAATTAGAAAGTGATAAGAAGCTATTAGGCTCAAAAAGAAAAAAAAGACTACTAAATGGTATTTTAAGGCAGTGATGAGGAGATGTATAGGAATGTAATACTTTGGTCCAGCTTTTTCCTGTGGATTTAATCATTTCAATGTCCTTAGCTAACCTCTGCTGTTCTTCCAAATAAATTAGCCTCTATTATCTGGTTCTAGGAGCCGAGAGGGAGAGTGAATAGAGAAAGAAATGGAAGTGAATGCAGCAGTGCAGTAGAGAGTGAAAATGCTGATTATTTCTACCATCTTCATACAGCTGCTTGCTGACAGTAAAGCGCTGATCATCCGAACACAGCCTAAAAGAATGGTAGCAGTGGGCTCCATCTTTACATTGTGTATCACTGATATCCCACCTTGTTTATAAGAAAGATTTCAGTTAGATCATGGACTTTAATTAGCTAATATTGCTTTTTATGATAATTTCTTAGGCTCTAGGTATATCTGTACTACCCTTAAAGATCAGGTTTCAAATTAAGGTGGATATGGCAAACTGGCTGCCCACAGGTTGCATATGGCTGTGTGCACAAATTTTCTCTAACAGATAGTTTTAACAAAAGTTGAATCAAACTATACCTGCCACTCATCGCTGGTTAAACCCTACCTCATCGTGCTGGAGTTACGCAACAGCTTGATTGGATGGATTCCAACACATATGGCTAAGGCCACCAACTAACAGTAAAGTCACGGAGAGAAACAGTTAAAAACCATCATCTCCCTTTCTGACTACTACTTTCATTGGTTGGAAGAATAAAAGTTGGTATCTGTTCTCATGTGGGAGCAAGAAGAGCCAACTTGCTCTCTCACCTCCATTCCCCACAATGGAGTGAGGTCATGAGCTCCCCCTGTTTATGGGCACATAAACAGGGAACAGATTGCAGCATATCTGACCGACAGTATCTCTTTTCTCCTTTCACACAGCTGGTTTGGAGCCTCAGTTGTGACTTAGGGTGGTAGGCAGAGGGACAGAGTATGCCTTTTGAAGGCTTTTGTGTTTTGCTAGTGATATCGAAAAGGAGAGAAGAATAGTTAGAACTTTAGCTTGGTATATATATCCCCCAGGTCAATTGAAATGAGTTCTTACTGTTAGAGCTTAGGACCCAAGCCATTTAACACTAAGTATTATTATATATTTCTAAGCCATTACTTCCTACATATTTAACTTCCTCAGAAACCTCACTGAGATGGGTAACTATGGTGTGTAGCAGGATTTGTTGATTCCTGTGTCCCTTGGCCAAAATATCAACAAAAAAATCCTAACTTTTATTGTCAACATATTTATACCAAATACAGTCTATTTGTACAATAAATACTTTATATATATAGTTTTTTAAATTTATGTAACTTGCTGGAAGTATATATTTTGGAGTATTTAATAGCACATATTTTAGAGTGTAAATTTTATAAAGAACACAAGACAAAGAATAGAGATATATAAGATATGCTGTATGAAGTATTTTGTCTAATTAGAAAGAAAGAATAGTTATATTAAGGAAAAATTCTAGATAACAATGGAAGAAGAAACTATCCCTTGGCAGATACTTTCTCTGCCAACTAAATTTTTTTTTAAAAAAAAGCAAGAAAAATGTTTTCCATCTATAAACAAAAAGCAAAGAATTATAACATAACATGGTAAGCATTGAACTAAAAGATAGAAACAAAATTTGCTATGTGACTTTTAGGCAAATCCTATTCCTGAGAAGTGGGTCAACCAATTCTAAGAATATTCACTGATATCCCAAAATCTAAAGAGAAACTGAATGTTCACTCTCACTAATATCTCAAAATTCAAAGAGAAACTGAGTGAACTATGCAATTTTTATCTCTCACTCCCTAACAATGAGTCAAAGAATCCTAATAATTCTCTCCAATATCCTAAGCTCAGAAGAAAAACTGACAGGAGCAATTGTTACTAGAGAAAGACATGTATAACGGGGAAAATGAACAACCAGAGTTAAGTATTTAAAGTCGCAGATATTCCCTCATGGCAAACAGCTCCAATAATGTAATGAAAACCTTTTTGCAGTAAATTTAAGAAACCTCAGGTGAGGACCAATATTTTTCACTGACTGCATGGTTTCTACTGAGTTCTTTTTTTTTTTTCTTTCCCCTTAGCTCACTGTTATGGGACAGAATACCACCTACCAACACTTGAAACTACTGGAAAAACATGATGTTTGGACAAAGAAGACCCTGTTAATTTAGATACATGATTGAGACAAATGACAGGACAACTATGCAATAAAACAGTGGGAAAATATAAAATAAACATTTCATGCATAAAATTACAAACTCAGACTAGAGGAAAGTTTAATCAAAGTAAATAGAAGAATGCAATTGCAAAATATGAGAACACAAATAAAATACCATAACAACATCATTACCAGACTAAGTTAGATTTAGCAAAGCATATCTGAAAATCAAATTAATGAAAAAGAGTAGAGGATTTTGAAAATCATACTAAATATATAGTAAAACTATAAAAGTAAAGCAATTAAAGACAATAATAAGAACAGAAAAACCCAACATGAGGATAAATTATTTCTAAGATAGAAAGTCCCACAAAGAGAGCAGAAATTGTACTCAGATATAAAATAATAAATTAATACTTTGCTTATATGTAGTAAAAACTAAATTTATATGCTAAAATAACATAATACTTCAGGAAAAATTGAGAGAAAATTATTAAAATTGTAAATATTTTGGGTAAGTTATTAAACTTCAAAAATAAAAAAATGGTTTGTGCATCAAGGTGAAAAGGGGGTAAATAATCAGGCAGGCTTTAGGCTTCTTCAAATTAACATTCATTTGTAAGAGAAATTTTAAAAAGCCTGAAAAGTTATTGGGACATAGAATTTTCACAAGAATATTATAAGCAGTCAAAGATGTGAAAATGTTCTCCAATTATAACATTTAGACATTGTATTAGTTTCTTAATTCTGCTGTAAAAAATTAGTAGAAACTAGATGGCTTAAAACAATATAAAATTATTCTCTTATAGTTCCAGAGGCCAGAAGTTCAAAATGAAATCTTATAGGTCTAAAATGTAGGTATCGGCAGAGCTGGTTGGGTCTAGGAGTTTCAGAGGGGAATACTTTCCTCATACTTTCCAGTTTCTAGAGGTTGGGGACATTAGTTGTCTTCTGGTCACATCATTCCAATTTCTGCTTGTTTCATCACACTTTCTTTTCCCTCACTGTAATTCTCTTCCCCTCTTATAAGGCCATGTGTTATTGCATTGGGCCTACCTAGATAATCCAAGATAGATCTCAAAATCTTTAACTTAATCACATGTGCAAATTCTATGTTACCACATAAGGTAATTTATTCATAGGTTCTGGGGATTAAGATATGGATATATTTATGGAGAGATATATATATTAATATATACATAAGGTATAATATATATATTATTCAGTCTATCACAGATATTCTCAACATAAAAGAGCCCAAATCCAGTTAATTAAAAGATTAATCAAACTGATGTCCATAGGACTTAATAAGCTGTTTTAAAGAAGTGGTGAGTTTTTAAGTAATTTGTAGACACAATTAAAACTAATCAACAATATAGTGACACAGCACACTGTAAATGTTACAAGTCTTAATGAAGTAAAAAAAAATATAACTATAGCTAAAAATTGAGAGGTGGAAGTATGAGGTAATACAATGTTAACTTTTTTCAACTATTATATCACACTCTATTAATATAGTCTAAAGTTTAAATCCATGGTTAAAAATAATGAGTCAAATCCTGTGTTTAAAATATTTTTCTTAACCTTAGAGAATATATAATAACATCACAGTAAAAAATGTATCTGTTGTCAGTTTAAAATTTATATCTGTAAACGTGATTTCAACGTACTTCATCGTGTCTTTGAAGTTGAAAAATAGTATAGTTCTTTGACAATAACAAGAAATCAATGGTATCAAAAGAAATTTGAGCTACATTCTTCACTAAGAATTTAAACATTCACTAAACAAGCAACAAAAAATGACCTAGGCTGTTTTGTTTTCTAAATCTTCTGCTGCAAACTTTTCTTTTTCCTGTACATTATTTTACACCTACCCCTTGGATTATCATTGGTTAGATTCATATTTTACAAGTAGTCTATTGAAAATGTCTGTATTTCATCTCCATCTTTGTCATCTGCTGAGCAAACCCACACAAAAATGTTCCCATCTGGAAAATATGCATTTTGGAATTTTTCAAATCATACAGTAATTCTTCTCAACACAATTTATGTGATATTTTTATAATATTAAGCGATATCTATTCTTAATTTATTGAAAAATATTTTTTTCATCACTTCTATCATTGCCTTAATTATTCAGTTGTTTTTCATACCCAGAACAATGTGTAGCAATTTGAGGTAGCAATGTTTGTATTCTGCATAAATGTGTGCCATAATATTCAAATTTTGCTACAATTCCTGCCAAATGAAAAAGTCCCTATAATCATGCTTATAAAGTTGCTTGGCTGATATGTTGATGTTAGACATTGCATTGCTAAAACCTGAATCATGCATTCAACTGCCACATTACATTGTTTTTGTCATTTACATATATTAATACTTTCTGTTCTTTGGCACTGATAATTATAGATTTAAAAATCAACTTATAATTTTGAATATTTGATATTGTTTAACATGCATCTCTCTCTTTTTGTGTTTACCTGAAATACATGAAGAACTGCTACTCTTGGATACATTTTTTTCTATCTCCAAAGAGTTTAAAATGTAGACAAAAATGCAGAATCCTTTGAAACAGAATGAAGTGACCAGATCCTAGTCATTTCTTTTTTCATTCAAAATATTTGTATGATATTTATTTCCAAAACGTCCTGTGTTTTGGGAAGTTAAGATTTCTTACTTGAAATCAATAATCTTCAAAAAGATAGTAATAGTCAAATTACATAGTAATACACTTGGATTTGCAAAATCCATAATCAGATTAATGGATTTTTTGAGATTTTTCATCTTTTAGTTTTGGTGAAATTTGTTAGTTATATTTGATGTTTCTGAGATATATATTACTGAAACTAAAACATTTATCTTTTTTCCTGACATTCTATATTTTTCTTCAAAAATTTTTTGAGGCATATAATATTTTAAATTTTATTTTCTAATATCTTTCCATGTTCCATTATTTATTCTGATAATGGTAGGTTTTATTATTTTATTACATTATTTTTGGAACTTTCAAAACTTATAGTATTTAAAATAACATGAAGGAATAGTCACTAAATTTTAATAGTAGCTGGTATTTGTCCTAATAAAAGTGTCATTAAAAACAAAAAAAATTCAATAATATAATTAGTGAACCATTACATATTACTTACCAATTTATAGCAATAAAATAACTTTCTTGTGAATTATTAACAGTAAATGTTAGGTATTTATAATGTTTTATGAGTTTTGTATATGATATTAATAATCAACAATTGGAAACTGATTTGAATAATCTGTTAGTCATTGCAATACCATCTCTAAAGACAGGATTTTGGGCAAACATTTTCACTTTTCAGTATTTTAATACTTTATAAATCATATTTTCACATGTAACTTAAGATTTTTTAGTACCTAGATATTTATAATGTTACTAATTTAACAAATATTGACCATTTGCCCAACAAATGTTTATTTGACACTTACCATATGCCAGGGTGATACATTTTAGGTGTTGTAGGTGATTACATTAAGGCCGTAAATTTGAAAATTTTTTATTTAACATAAAATGACTTGAGAAAATAATTCACAGCAGCAAAATTAGCTAATTTGAATTTTATCACTTTGGACTTTTTCTATTTATATTTCTATAAAATTGCAAGCCCTAGAGAACATGATCACTTTCTGTCAATTTTTAAATATTTTACACCCTGTCTGACATGTCAAAAAATCATGTGAATAGCTAGCCCATCTTCTTTCTCTTTGCTAGACATCTGAATCATTTCCAGTTTCTTGCCACTGTAAAATGTGTGACTATGAACATTCTTATACAAGTTTCCTATTATATATTTGCAAAGTTTTCCCTTGAATATCTGCCTACAGATTTTTTTGTC
Organism: Microcebus murinus; assembly: GCF_040939455.1. Taxonomy (NCBI): domain Eukaryota; kingdom Metazoa; phylum Chordata; class Mammalia; order Primates; family Cheirogaleidae; genus Microcebus; species Microcebus murinus. The sequence goes on from NC_134108.1 coordinate 76,151,469, forward strand.
ATAGGGTATGTGAGTATTCAATTTTAAGGGATAATACCAAACCATTTGCAAAATTTGTTGCACCATTTATATGTCAAACCAAGAAGATATGAGAGCTGGTGAACATAAATTTCTTGGTATTGTCAAGAAAATCTCTTGATATTGCTTTTAATTTTGCCAATCAAATAAAGGCAAAAATTAATCTCAAAGTAATCTTGCTTTACCTTTCTCTGATCATGACAGATTTGAACAGCTCTTCATACATTTATTGGTTATATGTGTATTCTCTTCTGTGAAATATTTTTGCATATATTTTGCTCCTTCTTCTATCGGGTTATTTGTGCTTTGTATATTGTTTCATAGAATTTTTGCTAATATTGTTGATACTAACAATGGCTTGTTGTAACCAGAATATCCTTTTCTAGTTTATGTAATTTTTTTACTTACACAAATTATCTCCTGATAAACAAATATTCTTGCTTTTAACATGGTAACATTTATCAATATTTTCTGTAAGCAGTATTTCTTATTTTGTTTTGCTTAAAATGTTTCCTATTCCAAGAACTAGGAAATATTTACCTGTATTTTTAAGCTTTGTTTTTGAAATTTAAGTCTTAAATTCATATAGAATTGATTTTCATATGTGGTTTGAAGCAGGAGTCCAATTTGATCTTTCAAAATATAAACAATCATTTTCCACTCCATGATTGATAAGTTCTTTCTCCTATGATCTAAAATGCTACTTCTGTCATATAGTAACATTTTATAAATGCAAGTGTGCATTCCACTTAACTAATTCTTTTCCATTGTTCGTTTTTTTTAATTTCAGCATACTATGGTGGTACAAATTTTAAGAATTCAAATAATGCCCTTTCTCCCCTTACCCCCACAAGTCTGAGCTTCCAGCGTGACCATCACCCATGTTCATTTTTTTAAATCTCTGGGTTAGCACCATGATATTTTAATCACTACAATTTCATAAATCCTGAGAATTAGTAGGATAATTTCTTGCTCCCTGTAGTACTTCAGAAATGTCCTGGCTATTCATGGTTATTTACTTTTTCATAAAAATTTTGAAATCATCTTATGTTTCTTGTAACACCCTGTAATTGGGTTTTCAATAATTTTTTTCACAACACTTTAATTGGGGTTGTATGGAGTCCATAGATCAATTGGGGAGGTAGACAACTTTACAGTATTAATTCTTTTTATTTATGATCATGACATAAATTGTCATGCATTGAGGCATCCATTGCTGACAATTAACTGACACACCCTGACATTTTTCTGTCAACTTTATTTCTAGATACTTGGTATTACTTATTAATACTATAAATGGTATCATAGAGAAGATATGTTTTATTATTGTTTGCTTTTAATATTTAGAAATGCAACAGGCCTTGTATTAGGTTGAATTATAATGTATTCAATTTTTATATATCAAATAATAGCAATTTTTATATATCAAATAATAGCAAATATGATTTGCCCTAATATATTAATCTTACAGTTAGTCACTTTGATAAAAACTCTTATTTCTAATAATTTGTTTATAGAGCCTGCAATGTTTTTTATGTAAATGAATATAGCATGAAAAGCTATATATTCTCCTTCCCCAACCATCTATCTGCAAATTTTTTGTGTTCTCCATACAACTTCCTCTATAACATATAATATTTAATAGAATGTAAGTGTTGATTATGTAATTCATTGCATCATTCTATATTTTCAAAATAACTCTTCCATTGTATCCCAATCAGAATAATAAGTATATTTTTGAAAAATACAAGCAATTTATCAAGTAAACAAAGTTATCTTCTATCCTTAATTTTCTAATAATTATTATTGTGAATTTGGGGTTAAATTTTTATCAATTACTTTTTCTTCATCAATTAATATGATCACATAATTTTTCTTTTTTATATATTGACTTGTTGAATTACATTTATAAATTCCTTAAAATTAAACCATTCCTTTAGATATAAAATATACCTAAGACAATTAGAATATACCTTTTTTCATATGCATTGGATAATGTGTGATTGAAAAATGTGATTTTTTTCTCACAATGATTTTGATTTTGGTATTAATTAGAGAATGAAAAGTAGAGAATTTTCCTGCTTTTTCTGTTGTCTAGAAAATTTTATAGAAAATTGGGATGAAGTGTTTCTTGAACCAGCAAAGTTCAGATATCTGAGAGTAGTTAGTAATAATGAAAAAAGGATGGGAAGTTTACTGTGACTGGCAAGGCTCTGCAACACTGACAGGAAGTGCAGAAACTGAGACTATTTTCCCAGGACCAAGAGGAAAGGAGTGTTCCTCCAATGTCCTAGTATTCTATGTGCTACCTAGGAAGCTGGTTTCTGCTTTAATTCACTGGGAGCACTTTTCCTTACAGTAGTGTGGGGGCAGCCAAAATCAAAGGAAAGGGAGCAGGTGGTCTTCTATACCTAGGATGGCTCGGTGAGATTGGGAAAGGCACAAAACACAAGGCTTCTACACAAGAAATGAGGGAGAGTAGTAAAGCATGCCTCCAATGTGCCCACCCATGGTACACACAACCCCAGAGATGAAACATCCAGTCAAAAGGATTCATAGGATCCCAGAATCTCTAGATGGGCAGGTTGGTGAAGGTCTTTCCCTGCCAAAGCCAGCCTATAAATACTGGGAGAGGTAGCTATATTTTTAAATGCCCAGACACCAATGCAAAACTACAAAGAACAGAAAGATTCAGGGAAACATAACAGAATCAGAAGAACAAATAATAAGAATAAATCTCTAATAACTGACCCTAAAGAAATGGATATTTGTGAATTGTCTAATAAATAATTCAAAAGAATTATCTTAAGCTTAGAGAGTTATAAAGGAATACAGACAGTTACTAAACAAAATCAGAAAAATAATACATGAACAAAATTTGAATATCAGCAAAGATATAGAAACTACAAAAAAGAACCAAGAGAAATTCTGGAGCTGAAGACTACAATAATTGAACTGAAAATTTCACTAGAATGCTTCACTTGTAGACTTAATTAAGCAGAACAAAGAATCAGTAAACTTGAAGATGAGTAGTATAAAATTTTCTAGTCCAATGAGCAGAAAAAAATAAAAATAATAAAAAGTGAAGAAAACCTAAAAGATTTATGGGATACCATCAAATAAACTAATTCAGCATTACAGGAATCCCAGAAGGAAAAGAAAGAAACAGAAAGTATATTTAAAGGAACAATGGTCAAAATTAACAAATCTGGGGAGAGAAATGAACATCCAGATAAATGAAGCCAGAAATAGTATAAGGAGGATCAACACAAAGAAGTCTACACTCAGAGAAATTAAAAACGAATTGTCAAAATTCAAAGATAATTTTGAAAGCAGCAAGAGAAAAGTGATTCATCACATACAAAGAGGGAAAGGAGCAGAAAGCTACAATGTGGATGAATGTAGAAGACATTACGCTAAGTTAAACTAGCCAGTAACAGAAAAGCATATACTGCATGATTCTATTTATATGAGATATCTAAAAATAGTCAAACTCATAGAAACAGAGTGTAGAATGGTAATTTCCAGAGGGTAGAGGGATGAAGAAATGGTTAGTTGCTGTTCAGTGGGTATAAACTTTCAGTTTATGGATGATGAATAATTTTATAGAGATCTACTATACAATGTTATGCCTACAGTTAAAAATATTGAGTTGTGCACTTAAAACGTTGTTAAGAGGGTAGATGTCATGTTAATCATTCTTACCATAGTAAAGAAAAAGTAATTGGGATGGTTTCTTTCTTATTTGGTATAACTTGTAAAATCATTTGCCTGGTATTTTCTTTGAGGAATAATTTTGAACAACTACTTCACTTGCTTTAATAGACATAGAACTATTCCTGTTTTTACTTCATCATGAGTCAGTTCTCATAATTATATTTTCCAGGCATTATTACATTTTAAAAATATTTTCAAAACTGTGGCCATGCAATTGTTCATAGTGTTTGTTTGTCTTATCATTATAATCTCTACTTTATCTGTATGTATGCCTTCCTTTTAGTCATAGTATTTGTTTGTATCTTCTTTAATTTCTCTTTTGATCAATCATGACAGAGATTTGATTCTTCTATTAGGTTTTTTTTTCCACAAAAATTACACTTTGCTCTGTTGAACACCTCTTTTGCATCCTTTGTTCTACTTTATTGATGTCAACTCTTGTTTTTTATTTTCTTTTTTAATTCTTAGACTCTATGTATTCTCAGTGCTTTGTACTGTACCTGTTAAATAAGGCTGAAGATATATTGTTTACATAAAAAAAAGACTTCTATGGTCTTTCATCTCTTTCCCTACTCTCTTTGGAACCATTGAGAATTTCCCAGTTTACAGTCGATAACTCCTTGAATAATAGCTTAAAGTTAGTCTTTGATTTTTTTCCTTAAAATTTTTCTGTGTATTTTTTGTTATGCAAATCAATTTGTGCTAGTGAAATGTTTGAAACTTTAAAAGTATTCAGTTAATATTTGTGAAATGAACTAATTAAGATGTAGTTAAATCATATGCATATTAATTAGTCCACTATCAATAAAAAGCAATTAGTTTTTCCTAAAGGGACCTTGTATTTTCCTAATTTACTCAGTGTGTTAGCATTTTAGCACTTTCTTGGTTAGCTTTCTCCTGCTCTTCCAAATTGCATTCACTGTTGCTTATCAGTACCAGGGCAAGTATTTTTCAACCTGTAAATCCAAAATATATGTTCTTGAGCTCCAAATTACACAGGGCAATTTAAAACACAAGCATAAAGTAAAATAGAGCTATGTTTATGAAGCTGAAATGACAATATGAATACAAATTCTGGCTTTAATAGTATTTTTAAAAAAGTCATTGGCAATGTAAAACATGAGACTAACTGGTACTTTTTCCAGTCAATATTTTAGGTTAGTGAAGTAGCCCTTTATTGAAATTAACTATATGCAGACTACTACAAAGATTTTCTACCTAAAGAGAAATAAACCATTTAACTATTTAACAATAAACTTCTTTTGTCTAGTTTACTCATAACTAATGTTTGCTAAAAAAACTAAATAAATAAAACTAAAACTTTACTGTAAGGTAGCATAGGAAACTCTCATGTTTTATTCTTTTTTGTTTTTTCATTATCAACCAAGCTACATATGGAAGTGGTCCAACAGTACTAATAACAGACTCCAGAATATAGGGAACAGATTGCCAGTCAGATTTCTGACCTATGATACATACACAGTATTTATTTAATTTCAAACTAGATATATAATGGCATAAGTACAATACTGGATATATGAAGCCAGGCAGAGGGATTTGGGGTAGGCAGAACGGAATATCAATGCTTCCCAAATTTTTAAAACCAGGCACTAACAATCAACCTAGTTCTCAGCCCCTAGGCTAATACTTTTGGAAAATTATTCTGGACATCAGACAAATTGATATAAGAGCCTTATTAAGAGAAGCTTGAAAAAATAATGGTCATCATTGCAGTCTATAGGACAGCAGGTTGCTTGGTCACAGCTGATTAGAATGACACTTCAATGTGATAATTTTGTCACCTCTCTTTTATTTCATTTTCCTCAAATTGGCAAATTGTAAGATTATTGAGTTGGAAAAACAGCTCATGGGTAGGAGACAAAGCAATAATAGGCATGTTATTAATTGATGGTGAATTTAGTGACAATTATATCCATATTTCTACTTCTTTCAAACATAATAATATTTATTACTCTACAGGGTCAAGTCCTTTACAGAGAATATCTATTTAATTCTCAAAAACCTTTTGAGATATATGCAATTAGCTCTTGCTATTCAAAATCTTACCACCCATTCACTATGATGACTTGCAAAAAATTTTACCAGAAATTCACTATCAACCTTGAAAGGTCCCTAAATAAAACTCCATGTTCTTTTCAGCAAAGACATCTTTATCAGGCACTTGTCCTTGTGAGAACACTTTGATCTTATTACAGTTCTATCTTTATGGCCTCCTTATGAGATTGTGACTTGTATTAAAGTTGTTTAAAATTGTTATATGTTAATACAATTGTGTTTTCCACCCTTTACTTAGAGGTTGATGCTGTCATGAATTCCCGTCTGCATATGTCAGATGCCTCAGGGCACTACCAACAAGCTTCAATTTATTTAGACTCTTCTATATTTAACACACTATTTTGTTGCTTATTTGCACTGGAATCCCTGCTCCTTGCAATGTGAAAGGAATACTCACAGTAATATTGTATACTGCACAGGTACATTCTCACCACTGGCTTTATTACTTGTTAAATAGATATGTTGTATTTTGAATGCTTTATGTTACCCAGAGATCATTTATGGATTGTTACTCCAGTATTTAAGAATGTTTCAGTAACAGTTGGTTTGTGCTGTGGGACCCATTATCAGTTTTTCCATTAAAAATAATGAAATATAGTCTCCTGCTATCTGAAAAATTGCTATCAAACACTCTTTTTAAGAATGCAACAGATTTGGCTAATAAGAGTTGCCTACACTTCCATTACAAAAATTTACAGGTAAAGAAACAGACCTCCATGTTAGTTCATTTATTGATTGAACAAATATTTATTATGTCCTTTCTATGTGTCACACACTGATAATATTGTAGTGCATAAACAACAATATCTACCCTCATGTAACTGTCATTTTAGAGAATCCTGGGAGAGAAAAGCCAATTAGCAAAATAAGTAAATCAGATTGTAGGTTAAGAGATGATGAGTACTAGGGGGAAAGATATACCAGAGAAAGGAGCATGAAAGGGCAGAAGTATGGGTAGGTTCCTATTTTTAAAAGGATGGTTACTTGAGTTTTCACTGTTAAATAATTCTGAACAAGGTGCTACATCAAAAGTTGATCATTTTTCTCTGATTCTTGCTACTTCTGAAAGTACTCACTGCCTGTAGAAATGGGAAAGAGTCCACGCCAGGAAGAATAACTAGCAGCTTAAAGGTTTTTCTGTGAAAGTTATATAAATGAGACTTGCAGATATGACTTTAAGAGGGAGAACCAGGTTTATCTCAGTGGGTTAATTTTAGACAGGGATGATGATCAGAGCAGAATGGCCACAAATGAGCTAAATAAATCAGCCATTGACAAATAGAAATTCATATGAATATTTAGTAAGTAACATGATAAATCCACACCATCATGGAATACATAGTTCCAGAATTAGGATCTTACATTTGAGAGCTATAATATGCAAAAAGAATAAATCTCCAAAATTAAGAGAGCACTATTAATTCTAGCAATTATTATTATTCTGCTAATGATGAGTATTTCTCATCACAGCATTCCTCCTTTGGCACAGGTCTTCAACATTATTTAAAATGAAGTAATAATGCACAGTCATGTTGCAGCTCTTGCAGAAGCCTCCTGTAACAGCAGTTTCTCTAGGGAATATTTCAGTGACAATTGCAGACCATGTTTTGACTTTTGAACTGATCTGGTGGTTTTCCTTTGACTCCTTTTGGCATAGTTGGAATACCTTGCTGATTAGGATCAGAGTTTCAGGCAGAAAAGCCATGATGACAGTGATAACTTTATGAAGGTTAGATTAAAAGTACCCTCCCTTACATATTATAACTCTTACCTTCTAATTTGTGTTAGATTTTTCTCATCTCCATTTAATTAAGAACTGACAGACAAATCATATTGCATTGAGCTCCTCTTATCAATTTTGTCTATTTTTCTTTATTATGATTTTTGCAGTCTTGAAAGTGTATACATGCTCTATCTTATTGAAAATACCCAGACCTAATGAGGAATGATGATTATAGATGCAAGGGAATAGGAAACATTCGACCATTTACAAACCAGCTCTTGCTATTTCACAACACCATATTGCCTTTTTCTCTATATCGAATCCACTTTCAGAGGTAACAGATTAATTTGCCACATTGACTTTGAAATATTAAATGTGTTCAAAAATCTATAAGCTTATAAGCAGAGAATAATTAATAGTTCATTACTGTAGAGGACAAAGTGTGAATTGGTAGATCCAGTGTTAACAGTCCTCAATCCAAATTCTAACTATGTCGCTTTCCAGCCGAGAGCAAGTATAAGTTGCTTAACATCTAATATACCCTCCTACTAAATAAAAATGCGTATACACCCTCTTCTACCTGACTTGCTCTATAAGGAAATTGTAAGGCTTGAGTAAAAAAGTAGTTGGAATATAGTATTATGAAATACTCATTTTTGTTGGCAAAAATGGTAAAATATTGGCAATTTCATACATTTCATGCTAATAATTATTCTCTCTCTTCACTTTAAGAAAGCTTTATAGAACTTTCCTGAAAAATAAAATAACCTTTAATGAGTAAGATTCAATAGTTGAAGAGCAATTAGTAGTATGTACAAATATAAAAAGAGGGCAGACTTGGTCACTATCAGGAAATGCAGATTTGAGCTAATGTCACACATCTCTGAAGCCACGCATATCATCTACTGAATAATGCTGAATAGGCCATTACATATGAACAAATGATTACAGCTAAAATTATTAATTAAAATATAGCTTTATGAATAAATGTAGTGATAGGTAGTAATTGTTTCTGGACAATGATCATGAATTATAAGTCATGATTAAGAACAATAATCATGATTTATTAGTCAACACTAAATAACACTAATTTAGCTTTTTAAATGACATTTACAATTGTGACATTGCAACTTTTCACCTAAAAAGAAAAAAAAAGTGCAAGGAATGCACAACTTCCCCTTCAGATCTTGGACAGACTCTAATATAGACTTTTGTTTGGTCATCCTGGCAAAATTCAATACATTGCAAAAGTTTATTCTGCCATTGATATTTAGATTTTAAATAGGGAAAATTGAGATAGTGATTGTTGTAGGATATCAACATATTTAATCAGATAAAAATAAGCAAGGGGCACTCTGATATGTAAATTCAATTTAAACTTGAATTTGAGAAAATATATTGTTCCTGTTATCTATGGCTATGTAACAAATTACACCAAAATTTAATGTTTTACAAAAACAATTTGTTATAATCTTCTCAGGATTCTGAGTTGATCAGATTAAGCTGGGTGTTTTCACTTGGGGTCTTTTGTGCAGTTTTAGACACAGAGAAGCTGGGGCCATTTGAAGGCTCAACTGGGATGGCCATCCAAGATGACTTCACTCACACACCTGACACTCCCTACTCTTCCAGGTAGCCAGCCTGGAATTCTCTGTCCAGCCTGAAATTTCTATAGAGCATCTGAGTACTCACATAGACAGGAGGCAGCAACTGCTAGTTCTCTTAACAATTAGGTCTGGAATTAGATCACCTTCACTTCTGCTCTTTCCTCTTGATCAAAACAGACATAAATCAGCCCTGGTTCAAGGGGGTAGAGGAGCAGATCCCACCTCTCCACAGGGAGGGAAATTACTGATAGCAGCCATCTTTGGAGACAAGCTACCACAAAAACATCAGCAGATAAAAGCTGAAAAGTCCTAGTAGATACAAGTCAGAGTCCAGATAATTACAACTGCTGTATTGGCATCTTTTGTGTCTCTTATTAAGTCCTAACCATGCCACTTACTGGTTGAGAAGTCTTGAGCAATGTATTTAATCTCCCTAGCCTTAGTTTTCTCCATCTATAAAATGGAGCTAATTATCACTAACTTATAGGCTTGTGAGAATTCAAAGTGTAATGTCCTCAAAGTGATTAATGCACTTCCTGGCTGCTGAATAAATATTAGTAGTTATTGGAGTTGTACTGGGACTTAAATTACATGTATGAAAACGATTTCAAAAAAAAAAGTACCTATTTTAAAGAAACAGGAAGGTTGTCAGTTGAAATAAAATAAAAATAAATAAACGTTCTAATGTTTCTTTTCCTGGCCCCAGTAGCAGATCTTATGCATCCTGGGTGTACACCGCATACTTAGAGACCACAGGCCCAGGCATCATGGTACTAGACTGCCTAGAATATTGCAGCAGTGCCCTGTATTTATTTATAGCACTAAAGATGGAGCATTCATTCTCAAAAAGAAAAAAAAAAAGTCATACTCCCCTGTTTAAAATTCTTCAATGGCTTATCATTGCATTGCCTTGGGGGAAAAAATCCTAGCACACTAAACAAGATCCCTTTTGGTCTATTATCTCCTCCAGCCCATACCCAGGCTTCTTTCCTGTTCCTTGACTGCCCTAACTAAGACTTACAAGTGTTCCTCCCTCCTATAACTGGCCTCTGACTTCACTGAGCTCAGTCTTTATTCACTATTTAATATTTAGCTCAGGATTCACACCAAAAAGAAAACTTTGTAGGCAGGGATAGGTGGCCCTTCTCTGTGCTTTCAAGACTTCCTCTTTCTTCAAGTCAGAACTCATTTCCCTGAAAATGTAATCACTTGTTTGAGTCTGCTTCTATTACCTCTCAAGACTATAGATTATTTGCTTTTGTATTCTCAACATCCTGCATATTATTTGGAGCATAATACATATACACTATCTTTTGAATTAGTGGATATCACCTATGAGTTTTGAGTTTAAATGAATTATTATCTTCTCTATCCTCTTGCATATAGAGATGCACATAGCAGGACTGTTAAGAGCTCAGGCTTTGGAGTCATACAGACTAGACTCAAATCCTGGCCTTGCCATTTCTTATTTGTATAATATTGGGGAAGGCACTTTCCATTTATGAACCTCAGTTTGTGCATCTGTTAAATGGAGTAATAAGGCTTACCTGATAAAATTGTTGGAGGGATAATGCATGTAACGTATGCAGCATATTTGAAGACATACTGTAGAAATTCAATACATTGAGCATTTATTCCTTTCAAAAGTTTCCAGAACTGGGGATTTTAAGAGCCTCCGCAGGCCTTTTAAATACCTGTTTTAAGTAATCATGGTAATAATATTTTTGAACTTCCTGTTTCTATATTTTATTAATAAACTTTCATCATCTCATTTCATTTTGATCTTAGAATATTTTAAAACCTTGTTTTTCTGTTTCTCTAAATCAAACATGCATCTTTCAATTTTAACTACAAATTTTCTTCTAACAGATCTTTCCCTCTATTTTTATTGTCATTCTTTAAATAAATATTTTACATTGTTTTTAACTTTTATTTAGAAGACTTCAATCTCATATCACACCTTGCTAAAAATAATTTTTTAAGAATTAATAAGCCATTCTTTTTCTTTTTTAAGTCTTAACTTTAGTTGAAGGTAATCTTTGAAATAACTTGTCAATTTAAATATCTGCTGAATATACAGGAAAAAAGTAGTTTTTCTAAGACAGGCATTTTATTGACATTGTATTTCCCTGATTTTTCCTTAACAATTTCATCTTCAGTACAAACTTATTCATGAAAAAGGGCTAGAATCTAGTCAATAGATGAATAATATAACATAGTAGAAAAATCACAAGACTGAGAACAAATCATTCTACAAAATTCACTATAGGACTGCAAATGCATAACATGAACCCCTAGTTGTATTTCATTGTCTGTAAATTGAGGGGGTCCCATCTGATCTCCCTTTGAGTCATATACTTTTACTTGGGCCCTTATCAAGATGATAAGCTTTTATACATGGTGCTGAAGCAACATCTCTGATCATCTGTACTTAAAATGATCAGCCTCTGTGCTTGTGCTGTAATCATTTGAGTCCCTTAATTCCTAAACTGTGATAACACATTACTTGTCTTACAGATAAGCATTAATGAAACCTAATGTCTGAGAAATGTAAATTAGTTTTCTTATTTAAAATAGAATTAAACTGGTATAATACAAATCAAGACTGAGTCAATCTCACTTGAAAGCAAATGTCACTGAACAGAATCATCCCCACAAATGTAGAAGGACACAAATTCCATTTGCTGGTAGGTTTAGTATAACAGAGAGGTGATTATACTGAGAAGTGTTTTTTCTTTCAAAAAATAGCAGTATTGATTACTATATGATAGGAGCTATTCATTTAATCTTTAGTACAATTCTAATGATATATCATATTATTCTATTTTTTTTCTAAGAGCAAACTGAGTCTCAGAAAGGTTAGTAATTTACCCAAACTCACACAGTTTGCAAATATGCACTAAAACTAGTTCTTTTTCAGTTGGTCATATCACCTTCTTGCCCAAAGTCTATTAGTAAATATGTCAGTGATGTTTTTCATGTCCACAATGAAAAACTTTAGATTGTTGGAAGGACTTTGCTGTATTAAAAAGGACTATCAAAAAATTTCTTGAAATAAAAAAGGAGAAGTCAGATAGGATTAATAAGAATAAGGTAGCATTAAACTAGCATGTATTAGGTCCCAGGCACTATGCTAATCTTTTGATCATATAATGCATAGAAAATATCACACATTATCATTCATTCATTTTTTAATATTAATTGAATGCCTCTTATTTTACCTTTATGTTTAAAATACCAGAAGATTATTAGTCTTATCCCTATTTCACAGATGAAGGAACTGAAGTTTAGAGATTTTAAATATCTCGCTCCAGCTAATGGAGTCAGGTTAGAGTTGACTTTAGAGCTAGAGTTTCTACCCATTAAACTTCACAATTTTTGAAAAAGTACTCAGAAACTATCCATGAAAATCATTATTTTTATAGAAAGTGAAAATCGTTATTTTTATAGAAATTATTTTATAATTATTTTTATAGAAAGTGAAGAACTGCTCAAAAATATGCAGCTTCAAAATGAAAGCATGGAGGTATTAATATAAACTCCTCTTATCCAATACACTTGTAATTAAATGACTTTTGTATAAATATGTTTTAAATTTCAGGTAAGACAACAATTACCAACCAGTCCTTCCTTGGTTCTTTATCTCTCACATATCACATGTCATCTAATTTGGATTAGATCTTACATCTTATTTCTTACCTCATATATTTCTACTTCTTATATATGAAATCAAATCCAAATATAATTTCAAGAATTCAGTAAGAAACTATTTCTTTAAGTGAAAGGATGACTGTGACCATTTCTCACATCCACAGAATCTAAGACTTCACAAAAGAAGAACCATAAGTATAAAGCAGAACAACTTACCTACCTCCAGGATGCACATGAAGCAATCAAATGTGATCTTCTGGGTTCCATATCTTGGCCTTTGATGTTATTCCCTACTAAAAGGGACCAGAGCTCTTTGAATAATAGCTGGTTCAATGCCTTGTGCCAGGAAAAAGCAAGATAAATCTGAGATGTTTTTTAAAGATTTTATCTTTTTAGAGCAGTTTTAGGTTCACAGTAAAATTGAAAGGAAGGTCCAGAGATCTCCCATAAATCCCCTGCCCCACACATGGAGATAGTTTCCCCCATTATCAACATCCCCCCTCACAGTGGTTACATTTGTTACAATTGATGAACCTGCATTGACATATCATAACCACTCAAAGTCCATAGTTTACATTAGGGGTCACCGTTGGTGTTCTATGTTCTCTGGATCTGTACAAATGTATAGTGATGTATATACACCATGACAGCAGCATATGGAGTATTTTCACTGATGTAAAAATCCTCTGTGCTCTGCCTATATAACCTTCCTTTCTATCCCCAACCCCTGACAACAACTGATCTTTTTACCATCTCTGTAGCTTTGCCTTTTCCAGAATGTCATATAGTTGGAATCATATAGTATGTAGTCTTTTTTGATTGGCTTTTTTCACTTAAGTTTTCAACTACTCTGGGTAAAATATGGGATTTTTTTGTGAGTGAAAGATTGCTTCCAGAGTACTCTAATAACAACACTAATAACAACTGACAGAGAAGATAGCCTAGATAAAAATACTAATGTCCAAGTAAAGTTGAGCAATAAATAGAAAATAATCAGAACAAGTTGATACTGATGCTGACAGGAAAGGTAACAAAAATATGCTAAAAGGAGATTATGTGGAAATAGGAATTTCTTTCACTGTCTATAAAAAGCTGGGTATTGAGCAACCAAAATTCTGAGTCTGAGACTGAAGGTTCCTTAATTACAAGATGATAAAATGCAAACATAAACTTGTGTTTATAGGGAGATAAAAGTTTAAAAATACATGTAAAAGGAAGGTGAGTGTTTAATAAAAATTATCCAACTGATTATTGAATGATCGGAACTGAGATGAAAGTCATAGATTGTACATATTCAGGTTAACTAGTCGCGAAGATTTCTCTCAATGATACTTGGCTACTGATATTCACTCTCTGTGTGGTTCTCGCCTATGTTGAATAGGGCTGACCTGGGTAAACAATAGTGTGACTTCTCAGACTAGGTCATAAACAACATTGCAGCTTCTGTCTTGTCCTCTGCTGGGACAACTTACTCTGAAGGAAATGAGCTGCTGTATGATGAGGAACTTAAGCAGCTCTCTGAAGAGGAACACACTTAAAGGAGCTGAAGCCTCCTGCCAATAACCAGCACTAATTTTCCAGGAACCTGAGTGAGCTACCTTGGAGGTGGATCTTCCAGCCTCAGTCAAGCCTTTTGCTAACATTTTTCCTAGAACTGATGAGAGATCCCCCTAGTCAGGACCATCCAGCTAAGCTGTTCCCAAGTGCCTGATCCATGGAAACGGTATGAGATAATATGCATTTATTGTTGTTGTAAGTTTTTAGTTCTAGGGGAAATTTGTTATGCAGCAACTAATAACTAATACAGTATTAGAGGAGAAGAATTAGTCAGAATAGTTTGTAAGGAAGAGTAAAGTTGATAAATTGACGACAATAACTAGGTAAAAGGAAGAAGAGAAAATCACGTAATGTTTGGAAAAGGCACAAACCCCCTCTGAGCTTTTTATCCCCTTGGAGAATAAAAATGATTATGCAAGTCAAAGCAAATGTGGGAGAAAAAAGAATTAGGTCAAAATAAAAAGAAATAGAAGGTAAGAGATAAAGAATAAAAGTTCACTCTGACAAAAACGGCAAAAATCTAGAATGACACCATTTAAAAAGGAGATTAAAAACAGGCTGACTTCAAAACAAAATTATCAGTGAATTCTAACAGAAATAAATTAGCTAGCTCTCCATATTATAAGACATTATAATGCAAAGAGTCAGAAGTATAGACTTAATATGGTTTTAAGTAGGGCAGTCTTAAGAGATATATGTGGCACTAATTAGGATAAAGGAAAAAATTGAAGGAAGATTTTGTTGTCATTGCCTTGTATAAATATGTAAATATGTTAATCCAACCCAAATATTTAAGAATATTTTGGACACCAGGAACATGGTATTCTTTATGTTGACTCTAATCATGACGATATAAATAATAAATCATTTGGTTGTATGCTCTTCTAATTAGTTGGCTTTGCCAAATAAGGAGAAATGCGCAACCTTCATTCTCATTTGCTTCGACCAACATGTTTCATGATGATAACTCTTCAGCACATAAATGCAGACACATGTACTGCATCCTCAGGCAGTATCCCAAGGGGCAGAGTTTCCATCAGTTCATATATTTTGTGTCTTATTTTGAACCCCAAATAAAATTCAGCTAGGCATGTATGTAAATAATAATATTACAAATAAGGTAAAAATGTCACTGGCCTTTATATACAGTACCTAATCCAGTGAGTTAGATTGACAGCATATTCCCTAAAAATCCTCAGTTAAGAAAGAAGACATGCTTGAAACCACATACAATTTCATATAGAAATATATTCTTATCATTTATTTCCTTTCTACAAAAAGTTAATGACAGTGAATCATTTTTGCATTAAGGTAAATACAAATATTGTCAAATTTAAAATATAAGTCTAGTGCTGATAAATAGCTTATGTAAATGACAAAGGTGTCAATTTTGATGTTTTATTTTATTTGGTTTATATCTATTGAAAGAACTGCTTGTTAAAACATGATCACTGATTTGGAGTAAGTCTACAGAAATTCATTTTAGAACATTCTCTAATACATCACATAAATTCGTAGGCTCATTAACTTCATTAGAGAATCAACGAAGTTAAAAGTTAATGAGCACTTTAAATCTGCCAGATTTTATCTGCTTTCCATTTTATAAAAGAGTAACACTTTATACACAGAGTTATCAATTCTACATGAAGTATGATTTAACTTAAACTGATAGATCCAATTTGGGATGTATTTAATGGTAATTGCTTATCACATCTAATTCCTAATAACTACTCAAATTATTTTGTAGAGGAAATGTTTTATGCAAAAGAAAGTTGCACCTTCCAACATCACCAAGAAGCAGAAACACAAACTTATATACTATACTTTGCAATTTTATTAGACTTTCCATTTCTTTATTCTATAAGTTCTCAAAGACCCACGCCCTATCTAACCTTGATTTTGAATTCCAATACCCAGACTAGTGCATGAGCACAGTGGATTCACTGCGTGGGCTGAAACTATAGCCTCAACATTTTTCTATCTCTGACTCTCTGTGATTTTTGTCCTTCAGTAATCTTACATGGATGGGCTTAATTTTCTGTATTTCTTACTCAGTATTTATTTCCTTTAAAGACCATACCCTACTTTAATACAACATTTCGGTCTCTACTTCGATAGTTCATAGACTGAAGTTTTAATTTCCCTATTCTTTTCCTGGACCTGAATTAACCTAACCTAGATTCAGAAATGTATTCTAAAATGTTAGCTGAAATTATTCCTAGCAAGTAATACCAGAGTCCTCAAGTTTAATCCTTAAGGACTAAGAGTGGTAATGAAATTACATCTAATCATTCAAGCACCACTGTTTTCTAAGGAATGGCACCTGCCCTCTGTCTAAGAGACACCTGTCCTCTCCCACAGGTTAAGTCTCATCCTTGCACAAATCACTGAGAAGTCCTATGAATCAAACATGTGTATTTCTGCATGAATGTGTATCAATATTTTTATTAAAGCATATATTTGAAATAAAGTCTTTGACATAACAATTTACAGAAATGTATTTCTATTGACCAACAAGTTGCTAACATTTCTGTATCTCTTAAATCTTTATTCATGTTGTATCTCTTGTTGAAATTAATGAGCTCTGTGAATTTCAACAAATGGTACAACTGCAGCACAGATAAAACAAAAATTCTTCAGAATTCATTCTCTTTAAGACCCCTTTGCTTTATCACACCAAAGAGTTTCAAGTTCTATTTGTCTATTCCCCTCTCAAGCACAAAGCATAGGAATTTTGATTTTATTGAGAGCATTTTGTCCAAGAAGATTATTTCAATAGTAAAATAAGTCAAATACTTGCTAAATCTATTATTTAAATAATTTTAATATTTAAAACTTAATACCCATGGTTATTTTGATAAATAGGCAATAACAATATTCTTAACACTAAACCTTATTTCTATTGATGGTGATTGGCTAATTAGCCATAACAGAGAAAGACACAATCAATTATATAAATTTGGCCTATGGTCTACCTATTGTTAGTGAACTAAAACCAATGTTGGTTGATACAAATACTGGTATTGGTCCAAAATGATATTAGTAAATTTTCATGTGAAAATAGGAAAGTACCAAAAATAATTCATTTTATTATTTCAGTGGGTTTAATATGCTACTTGTTTAACTTTCAAAAAAAAAGGTTAGTTGCTTAAGTGATATAGTAACACATCTCTTCGGAAAAAAATTTATTTTTAACTAAATTAACACTATTAGTTATATCTTTATAGATTTGTTGAAAATTTAGCAAGAACATGTCATATATTTCTCTTTCCCAATATCTCTAATTATACTTAACTTTAAAAGCCTTAGCTTTTTTTTCTGCTTTAAATTAAGCCAAATAGCTTTGGTTTTTCTTA
This sequence comes from Microcebus murinus, assembly GCF_040939455.1. NCBI lineage: Eukaryota > Metazoa > Chordata > Mammalia > Primates > Cheirogaleidae > Microcebus > Microcebus murinus. The sequence goes on from NC_134108.1 coordinate 76,169,174, forward strand.
ATGTCTAAAAGTTTATATACCAAAGTTTTTAATATAGTAATTTTCACTCTTTATTCTTTTTGAAATGTTCGTACTGTTTTAACATTTAAATAAGTTTTAAAATTGAATGACAATATACCTTTATTAATTAATTTAAAACCTTTGTTACCTATAATTTTACTGCACCTAGACTTAGATAACACTATACTCCATTAGGCTAATACAAACAAGCAAACAAATCCACAATCCCCCTCTTTTACTGTTTCCTGAAGGCTCCTCATTGAAGCCAGGAACTAATCAGCTTACACGTAAGCCCACACCTTATGAGCTCTCCCCTTCTTGTTCATCATTTAATTTTGTGTTGTGTACATTTCCCCCAGAGCATGACATTTCAATTCTGTCTGACTTCTAAAGGCTTACTTCAGCAGATGTACCACATGGAGCTGGAAGGAGTTGCCTGGTAGTTCAGTTTCTATAATTATAATCAAATATTCAGTCATGTGAAGCCAGAGGGAGTTTTTGTTTAAATTACTATAAATTTCACACAGAGCTACTGTGTGGTGCAAAGAATCTAAAATGTTGTTTTCTAAAAGGTTAGAAAGTCAGTTGAAACACAGTTGAATACAAATATAAGTATTTATGCAAGTGAGTGTTCCTATTCCCTCCTTCTTTTTGTCTAAACCTCAAAGCCAGGCTACCCTCATCTATTGGCTGAGTTTCCACCACAGGGTATGATTTGAGAGGTGCTAGAAAGCACTGCTTGTTTCCTAAAATCCCTCTCCCATCTGACTTCTGAAATTTCTTTTCAAATAACATGCACAGGCTCATCTATCATCAGAGACATGCTTAAAAATGCATGGATTCCTAAGCAAAGGAAAACTACTAACTTCAATTTGTGCAAAGGTGTAAATTACTGGCATTAGGCCTAGAAGTTGAATCTGTTACTTCAATTGTATGTGTGAAAAATCTCAGAGAAAAGAAGTGTTGACGGGGAATAGGGCAAAGGACAAAGAAATGAGTCAAAGATAGCAAAAGCCAAACTCTCTCTAATTTACAACTTTACTTAAGACAAGTTCTTCCTTGAATCTTGGATACTGCAAAGACAAAGGAAAAATTTGAAAAAATTGAAATTAAAAGATCAAAAAATTGAAATGATTAAAATTGAGCTTCTATACTGATTTTATAGTTCTCATGGTAACAGTTGTATCTTTGTTTTGTCTTGCTTTATAATCAGGCTCAAATATTCATTTAACGAGGAAAATTTAGACCTTTAAAATGGTAGAAGATGTATTTCACAAAGTTGTATTTATACAACTTTTCCCTGTTTTATTTTTAGGTAATAAGATATATACTTTAAACTTATATAATAGCTTTAAGACAAAAGTAGAATAAATCAGAGGCCATTTTTATGTGGCTTTATACACTTTTGTGTGAACACTTAGTGTTTTAAATAACTTTAATTGCTTTTTTGGCTTTAGAGACACAGTTTTGCCATGTTGCCCAGTGGAACTCCTGTGCTCAAGTGATCCTTCTACCTCAGCTTCCTGAGAAGCTAAGACTACAGACATGCACCACCTCACCCAGCTCAATTGCTATTTTCACTAGTGTTATATAATTTCTTGGCAATGTCATTTATATTAGTAATATTTACACAACTGGACCTTGCAACATGCATGGTATATTTCTTTTAAAAGTCAAAAGAGAGATTTTCCATCATGCAAAAAAAATCTGTGTTGACATTTTCTTTCCTTTGATTATTTAATGACAGTGTTCTGGATTAAAAATAAGAATAGTGTTTTGAAAATCAACTTGGGGAACCATTCATCAGTTTTAGATGGTGAAACAGTCACATGGAGCACAAAATTGCCAAGTTCAGTTAGACTATGGTTCAAAGTAATTATATATTTAAAAAATAGACAAAAGTCATGAGGTACATAAGTAAGATGGATAGTAGTCAAATAAGTAGGAGCAAAACAAGAAGAGCAAATGTCCTTGAGCAAAAAGGGTGAAGACTCCACCTTCTTCTCTTGAATATATTGGCTTAAAATAGACGGTAAGAAACAAAAGCACAAATTCATCTTTAATAAAATGAAGAAACAATTGTAAACCTAAATTCTGATATGTGAAGAAAGAACACTGAAGAAGAAATGATAGCTCAGGAGAACACATGAAGGTGAAATCTAGATACCTAAAAAGTAAATGTCTGCAGATGGAATGAAATTCCAAACTCAGGAATTGGAAGCACCTGTTACCTCTGAAGTCAGAGGCAAGCTAAGAAGTGAAGCCTAAAATGAAGAAATGTATCAAAGTTAAGGAACAATTCAAAGATGACTGTTCTCTCCCAACCTCCACAGCAGACTGAGATCTAGTCTCTGGATCTGAACTAAGAAACAGAAAGGAGAGCAGATTAGGTAGCATACTGAAAACATAGAGATTAATTGAAAACTCTTGTTCTGAAAAATGCCTGACCTGACCTCTTTTCCATCCAGTTCCACAATGCCAGCAACCATGTTTATACTATGCTCACTGCCTAATCCACACTCCAATTCCAGCTCAGGGAATTAGATTATTCTCTGGAGAAACTGAACTACCCAGAGAAATGCCTACAGATGCTGATATCAGGAGCTTCCCAACAAAAAGCTGGAATCTTTCACCAAAAAATAAACTCTACCTTGTCTTTAAGCCCTGCAATGCACACAGAGCTTGCCATGAATTTATTAGTACCTAAGACCTAAATTAGAAGGAATGACTAAGACTCACAGACATTTGAGGGAGGCTTTAATGAGAGAGAGAGAGAGATCACAAAATAAGAATAGAAGACAGATCATGTGCAGTGGCTCATGCCTGTAATCCCAGCACTTTGGGAGGCCAAAGCAGGAGAATTGCTTGAGGCCGGGAATTCAAGATCAGCCTGGTCAAAAAAGTAAGACCCCCATTTCTACCAAATAAATACATAAATACGTAAATTATTCAGGCACAATGGCACATATCTATAGTCCCAGCTACTCAGGAAGGCAAGACAGGAGGATCTCTTAAGCCCAGAAATTCAAGCTTACAGTGAACTATAATATGATCATGCCAAAGCACTCCAGCCTGGGCAACAGTGCAAGATCCTATCTTTAATTAAAAGGAAAAAAAGAAAAAGAGACAATACAGGGAGTGAAATAAAAGACATTGCAACCCAATAGAAGTATGGACTGTTAATAAAAGGAAACATTCAGGAAAAAAGAAAGATGTATTCAAAAGCTATGATAACTAAAAAGATATGGCAAAAGATTCAATAGAGGATTTGAAATATATAATGCAAAAAATCCTCCAAAAGGTAGGAGAAAAATCAAGATAAAACATAGGAAAGAAAGGTAGCATTAATACAGAAAGTAAAGCATTAAATAATAGTAATTTCAGAAAAAGAAAACATATATGAAAAGAAAAGGAAGCATAAAAAAATAAGGAAATATTTTTCAAAACTGAAAAACCTCCAAGCTCTAAGAAAAGGCCTACCCAAGTGCTCAAATAGTTGCTGGGGGGGCAGGGGGGGGAGGAACCCTACACTAAATAACCCTATAGTGAGAAACATTAAAATTCCAACATCAAAACATTAAAAATCCAACACAAAGCCCTAAGCTCTTCCTGAGAAAGAACCAAGGTTACATAGAAAAAATAAAAGATGCCAATCTCATCTTTTCAAAAGCCATAATAGAATCTAAAAGACAATGAAGTTGTGCTTTCAAAATTCTGAGCACAAATAAGAATCAACATAGACCCCTTCTCCTATTTAAACTATCAGTAAAGGGATAGATCAAATAAAAATAGTTTCCAATGTACAAATGCTTATATATTTGCCTCCCATGGGCCTGTTCTCACGAAACAGCTAGAAAAACATGTGCCACCAAGAACAGAGTAAACCAAGAACAAAAAAGACAAAGAGAAGAGCAAAAGGGCAAAAATATCCAAGACAGATGCTAGGCAACTGCCAAAAGAGGAACACCTTCTGAATGGAAGAAGAGGTCAGAAAGTCTCTGAGGTATGAGTCTCAGAGGTCAGGAAGATGTCTCCAGAAAAAAGTAATTGAACAGATAAATTATTTACCTGACTTGTCCAGATGGAAAATTGTATCGGGAAATATTTAACAAAATATTGTGAAAATGCTTATTCTAATAAAATAAATAAGGAGGCATTATTAATAAACCCACTTAAGGAAAAACAAAATCATAGATACTATTTGGAATAAAAATAAACAATATTTAAATGGTCATAATAATGAAGGCACTAAATATAGAATACAAAAATGTATATGTAATTATATTGAGATGATATGGTTAGAGGAAGAGAAGGTATGAGCTAAAATACTCATGGAACATAAAATGAAAAAAAATAAGGAAAAAAATAAGGTCTAAAATAGAAAAATCTTTAGATAGCAGTATAGGAATATTACAGTTATAAAAGTAAGTCCCATGGAAACATCTAAAAGGATAGAAGTGGTCTGCATCTGGAAAACTGTGGGGAGGGTTAGTGCTGGGTGCTGACCAGGACCATTATTATTTATCATGATGAATCCTTGTGAGTACACAAGGATTTTTAAAATTTTTGCATGAAATGTTTTGATAAAAATTAATTTTTATTTTTTAAGTGAGTGTTTGAAAAAAAGACACAGAAAACACTTAAATATAATAGAGAACCTAAAATACTAAAGACTACATGGCAAGTTGGATTTTGTTAAGAAATCACTGCTGATGTTAAGAAACTCATTGCTGACCTTGACAGGAGCAGTTCAGGGGAGAAATGGAGGTGAAAGCCAAGTTGTATGAAGTGTAGGTAGCAATTCTCAGTTTTCCTCAAGAAGTTCAACTGAGAAGGGAAAAATACAGCAGTAGCTCACTCATTCTGTTGATTGGATGATAAAGACAACTTTCCGATTTTTCTAAGAATTCTAAGATATCATAATTTTTCTCATTTTATTTTCAGAAATCATTCTGAGATTTATTTAAGAATAAATCCTACATCGTCTCATTATCAGCCCATGGCTTTGCTGCTCCCTCCCGCTACACATTCTTGCTTATATCCTGTACCATCTTTCTTTTACAAAGACTGAAAATAAAAGTATCGAATACTATTTAGACACATCTTGTCTAAATGAACCTCTGTACAAAATTGTCATGTTGCTCTTGGACTTCACCACTGGGCAGATCAGGTAAATATTCCTCCTTCTCTTAACAAGATTTCATCATGTTTAGGGTGCACCATGCCATTCATTAACAAGGACCCAGAGAAAGCTATGGTTTCCCTTCCACGCACAATCCCAGCTGTTTTCCATCTTCCTCACTGTTTCTGCAGCTTCTCTTCTTAATTGATTGCTTTATCAGCTGGATGAGAAAGTTAATACTATTCACTATAGACATTGACATTTGACAACTATTTTGTCAAAGTTTTATGATTTCCACATCCAAACATAAAACTATATCTCCACAAATTAGTTTAGAAAATGTTGAAAAATCAGTGGCTGTTCATAATATATGGGACTGAATTAAATTTAATCAAATCCAAATAAGCCACCATATTCTATCTTAAACAAGGTATGCATAAAATTATGCTTTATAATTTATTTAAGCAAATAAATTATACATTGGAGCAATCATGGAATTCACTCATAACCTCTCTTTTTCTCTACCCGGTACCAAAGGACTTCAGTTGGGCCCCCCAAAACTTAGTGGGTCTCTGATGAGGCCAATAAACAAGTGGCTTTATACATAATTAGGAAAGTGTATCTAGAACCAGGAAATCACATTTTTCTTTTAATATAAAAAATCGAATTAGCTATTCAAACATATAACTATTGTGGAAAATAATACAAAAGACCCTCCTAGTTTCTTAGACAAAAATTACCCTTGGGGTTCTTAAAACTGGGGCAACAACAATCAAAATAATTTTCTACAAAATAATCATAACAGATGAAATTATAAACAAAATTTACCAAATATTTTGAAGAAATATAAACAATTGATCACAAGTACACCTTATAAGCAAATTTCTCTTTGACAGAGAACCCATCATTCATCAAATGAGAATTTCTTGAAATTTTCTGACCAGTTTTCCCTGAGGTCACCCTCCCCTTTTGGCCTTTCTCAGCTTCTCTTCTCTCATCTCTTTTATCATCTTCTCATCAGAAGTCCTCCTTGGCAACTTTAAGATATTGAATTGGAAGAATTAGCAGGAACAATGGCTAGATCACACACCACTTCTAAAAGCTTTCTCTGGGTCCTTGTTAATGAATGGCACGGTGCACCCCAAACATGATAAAATCTTGTTAAGGAGGAATGTTTACCTGATCTGCCCAGTGCTGAAGTCCAAGAGCAACATGACAATTTTGTACAGAGGTTCATTTAGACAAGATGTGTCTAAATAGTATTTGATACTTTTATTTTCAGCCTTTGTAAAAGAAAGATGGTACAGGATATAAGCAAGAATGTCTAGCGGACAACACAAAACCTAAACTAGGAAAGTAAAGAATATACCGTATTAAGGGTTTTGTCAGTTTTTTAACTAGGGAAAGATATAAATTAATCACTACTCAAATACTGTGGTGCACAGTTGCTTATGTGTTTAAATTCAATGGAGAATGAAGTCTGTACAATCCTAATTGGCAATGTGAGATTAGTTTCCCTCAATTTTTTTTTGTAACTCATAAACCATGCATGCATTATAAAAGCAGGCTGCAGTCTAATGTTTTAGGAAATTCTTTATCCCCTTCATTTGATGCTTGTTCTCACCTTCCTAATTCTAAAAATATTAGTTTCATTCTCCTCTCTTAATTCCTATGGTGCTAAGCTTCTTGACTCTTTCCTTTATGCAAGAGATGAGATTTTATTTTTAGTTTTACTAGCCCTCTAGTGTATATGGGATTTGATTTCTACAGGATCACCCTGTGCTATGGTCTGAACGTTTGTGTCTTCTCAAAATGTATATGTTGAAATCCAAACTCCCAAGGTGATGGTATTAAGTGACAGGGACTTTGGGAGGTGATTAGGCCATAAAGGCAGAGCCCTCATGAATGAGATTAGTACCCTTATAAAAGAGACCCCAGGTAGCTTGGTCACTTCTACACTGGAAGGACACAACAAAAAGGTGCCACGAATTAACCAAAAATTGGGTTCTCACCACATATCAAATCTGCTTGGCTCTTGTACCTCTCAGACACCAGAAATGTGAGAAATATATTTCTTTTGTTTATAAGGTACCTAGTTTGTGGTATTTTGTCATAGTAGCCCAAGTGGACTAAGATACCTGGTGTACATTCCCCTTCCTAACAGCATTTCCATTTCCTTTTGGGAAATTAGCCATCTTTCATTGCGGGTATGATGGTAGGAATCCTTTCAAAGTCCCTGCACTCATCAGCTAATACCCAGGTCAGGCCAATGGATGTCTTTTGTGAGGCTTTGCGTCTTGAACAGAGAGCTTTAAGGATTTGAAATGGGTGATGCACATTTGAAGTCCAGCTGCTTCTCCAAGGCCGAGCAGTGGAGTGTGTCATCACACACAGTTGCCCAGGGCATCCCAGCTCCTATTCTGGGGCCTGTACCACTCTGTGTAATCTTGAGCAATTTACTTAATTCTCTGTACCTCTATTTCTTTATCTGTAAAACAAGAACAATAACAACACACACCATAGGCTTATGGTACAGATTCAATGAGACAATTCAAGTGCTGAGAACAGCTCTTTTCACCTAATAAGCACCCAGTAAATGTTGTCCATTAAGTCTCGTTTTCAGTTTTACGATAAATTTCTTTTTGGCTAAATTTAGCTTGGATTGGTTTTGTTTCTTGGGACCAATGAAGCCCATCTAATTTATCCATCATCTTCTGTGGTCTTAAATGAGGACTCTTACCACCAGCTCATCAGACCATGGCCTGTCTAGACAAGCACCTCCAGAGAAGGAGTGGGCTAAGTCATTACCTGCCCTCAGAGGACAACTTTGAGGCCATGTGGATAATATTTTTTATTTTGCTTTATTCACTTTTGCTCAATAAACTCTGTCTTAAAGTAGAAAAATTCTAGATTTCAATGGAATTACCAGAAAGAACATTTGCTTAGGGAATAAGATGTGCATTAAAATTGTAGCACATCTTTTTTATTTTCTTACCTTAAACAGCCCTGTTATATCTATAGCTGACAAGGATAAAATTACATCAAATGTCTTCACAAGTCAGCTGAAACCCTCAAAAGGACAAGTCATTCAGTACCCATTACATGACTGACTACTCCATGTGATCAATGTTGGTGGTCAATTCTCAAAGCAATACAGTCTTAACTTGCATAGTTACTGTGTAGAGGTAAAAGTCTCTAAGAATGTAACTAAATTGGCATAATAAATCCTATTGAAATTTAGTTATTTCAAATATTATATAAACTACTGTAAGAATACTGCAATGTAGTTATTAAAATGGAAAATGGTCTTTGCCTCTTATTAGATTTACTACTTTATAGCTTTAATACTAAATTTATACAGGATTTACATAAATTTTATGACCTTAAAACTTACAGAAGAAAAAATTTAGCCTTTCTATCCAATTGCAAATTTGACTTAGAAAGAGACTATTGTTTACCATAGTCTGAGAAGTTTAACACAGTGTTTTGGATGTCATTTCATAAAACATAGATACTGTGAATTAATGGTTCCAAATAATTCTAATACTACCTATTGGGTACTATGTTAGTAAGAGACAATTTCAAAATGTTCTGGCTCTGTTTTAGATGACAAAGTATTTAAGTTTGGAACATGTTTTGAAAATAATGTAAGAGTTTAACATCCTGTGCACTTTAAAATAGACAAAAAGCCTTTGTATTTTTTTAAGGAAAATTCTCTATTCAATTTCACTTCATTGGACAAAACTTAAAATTATAAACAAAACATATGAATGTGTAGGCTTGGAAAAGTAACTGATTTAGCTGAGCACGTTTGTTCAGATTGAGATGCTAACACTCATATGCTTTTACATTAATCCAATTTTTTTTGTATGAAATATATGAGAGAAAAATTTAGTTCTACTGAAAGGTTAGATTCAAATAGCTGTGGTTGGAACAAGAGTAAAATGAAAGGTTTCCATACTCTTTTTCAACTCAGTCCCCAAAGTGACACTGGAAAGTAATCCCCAGTGCTGGGAATCACTTGAAGTTCAAGTGGGTCCTTGGCTTCACACAGAAAGAATTTAAGAGCATGCTGACAGTGTAAGCAAAAGCAAGTTTTATTTAGGAAGTATAGAAGATCTACTCCACAGACAAAGCAGAGGCTAGTTCTTCCTCCTGGGGAGAGCAGCACCTGTGGGGGTTTTTTGTTTTCTTTATTTAAGCAAAGGCTTAATCATAAGCTAAGCAGGGGAGGAATATTCATATTAATTTTCTGAAGGGGGTGATGTTTTTTTAGAACTGGGACCTTTTTCTTTCTTAACTTTATAAGGTCCTTCCAGGAACTGTCACAGTGTTATTGAGAGTTTCTTTTCTCATGTATTATAATTAAAGCATAATGAGCTGCAAGGTCAAGAAATGATCTCTTGTTTTGCTACCTTATTTCCAACTGGTTTTAACTTGTTCTGCCACCACATCCTGTCTTTGATCTGGATGGTTAGAGACTTTTTGACTCTGTGTTAAGCAGTGCCTGCCAGTTCCCTATCTCAAAAGGTAACAGCCCACAGTTGATGTGGTTGATTATGCCAATAATAACCAAATTGCAGACAATTAAAATGTCTTTTGAAATGCATTATAATTCAACTCAATTATTCTCTAAGTGTTTTTTTTAAGTTGAATTGAGATAAGGGGAAAATGTTATGCTTTCCATAGTTTGCTGATTCTAACTAAAAGTTAAGCAAAATTCTTTTTCCTCTTTTTGTCAAAGGAGTTATTCCATCCCTAAGTAGTATATAAAGACAAACATTATTTTCAGCAAGGCATGCTTTAAAATTTTGATTATAGAAAAGCAATTGTATTGTTCCATCTCCATTATTCTTTAGGAAAAGTTTTAGTCACTATTCTACTTAAAAAATACCACTAATATTTTACTGGTATTCCTCCTTTTAGCAATTCATGCAAAAGTCTCTGTCTCTCTCTCTCCCTCTGACCTCCCCCCCATCACACACACACACACACACACACACACACACACACACACACACACATAGAAGAACATAGGCAACTCAAAGCTCAAACACTACAAAGAGAGTTTACTCCATTTTTCGGCAAATTATTAACTGTTCAATTACTGCTTCATATAGAAATATACCAGAACTCTATTTCCCAGACTTTCTCTCACAACATTTAGTGTAAATATTTGATAATGTGCTACTTTGTCTATTCTGCTTTCCATTATTTATTAGGGATTTAATAAAGTGTTAAGAAATGAAGGTAGAAAGTTCCAATGTCTTTCCTTTATTTCCTTTTAATGATACAGTCTGAATGGAATAGAGATTGCCATTCTTTTGACTCTAAATAGTTTTTCAGCAATTTCTATATAATTATATTGTCTGGATGTACTAAACCTCTCTGAAACTATTTACTTTCTTGAGACATATTTTAGAACATATTCCTTCCTAGTCAATCTTTTTCTATTTTTTAATTTAATCATATCACTATACTATCATAAAAATGGAATCTCCAAAATAATATATAATTTTACATACAGCATTCTAATTTAATCATATCATTACATTCTTATTTTCTTTATGCCCATCAACAATTTGAGGAATCAAACTGATTTTTTCTAGCCATGTCTTGCAATCTTAGATTGTTAAATTTACTAAATTATAGATACCATGGAAAACTGGCTCAGTGACATGGTTCTTAATAACTGCTGTAAGTCCAAGCTTAAAAGAAGAGCAGATATTTGGACATATTAATTTATCCAACAAATAATTATGAGAAAATACTTAGCATTGTGCATTTTACTAGTTACTGGGAATACAAAGACAGGGATTTTTCTTCTTTGAGATGGTTGCCATATACAATATACATAAATAAAAATTATAATTTATAGTACAAGGAGATTGAACAAAGGTGAGCAAGAGTAAAGAGAATGGAGTAATTCTTTCTGAAAAGTTGGAAAATGTTCACAAAAGAAGCTTTAGGCTGGGCAAATCAAGGAAAGGTACAGATTTCCAGGCAGAAGAATTGTTTGATCACTTCCTGTTCACCTCATTGGTGAGGGAGGTGTTCTTCACTATGGTTATAAGGATGACTGCACATATACCCAACACTAGACAGATGAGATCAGCACCAGTTATTAGTTACATACAGGCACAGCTAGGGGGAAGAGGACACTGTGCCAAACAGGACTACACAAAGGTTGCACTTGGGAATAGAGTGAGCAACTGGGGGCTGTGGAAAGCAGGCTGTGTGATGGCGAGAGGTTGGGATACTCTCCTGGTTCCTGTGGGAGGATATGACTTGCTCATTTGAATAATTCCGTAGCTCTCGTGAAACTGACACCCACAACTTAGAAATAAGCTAAAACTATGCTTGTTGCCTTGATAACAAGAGTTGATTAGCCAGGGAGCCTCATCCGTTGGAGCAGAATGTGGAGGAGAACTTGAGGTTAGGACACTCAAGAACTGCTAGGTTTTACAAGATGTCAAGGTAGCATATAAACTTGAGTATTAATTTTAAGTCTTACACCACAGGAATGGAACTCAAAAGGGATAGAATTCTGAAAGTTCTTGATGTTTTACAAAAATGGGGAAAATTTCGGTGTGTCAGGACATAGATGCAGACAAGGTGACAAGGATGGAGAGTTTTTCACATATATTTAGTGTCTCTGACAGATTTTATGAAAATAGTAATTCTTTGTGTCTCATTCAAGACTGAAAACCCAGAATCTAGAAAAATAATTGACACATTGTACAAGTTTTCAAAAAACTTTTGTACACATTGTACAAAACTTTGTACACATTGACACATTGTATAAGTGTTTTGAAAGAATTAATAAAATAATATTTTATGGAAAGACATGTTGGCATTGAGATGTGTACGTAAATAACATCTGGCCCTTTCCTCACAGGCATATTGTCTAGAAAAGACAGAACAAAAATATAGTCCAATAAGTGAAGTGAACTATTAAGCATACTCAAGTATGTGTTGGGAACAGATTTTTAAGTACCCTATAGGTTAAAATACAGGTTTATGTTTATTTCCATAGTGTATATGGTGTCATGAAAGAAGTTTTCAACATTGTAATGATATAATTTTGTTAGTTAGTTAGGTAGAAAACTCTGGGGGCAAAGAAAAATGTCAACTGAATTAGGAAGAGGCAAAGATCACAGGACCATGGATTATACTAGTCAAGAAGAGATGTTATGGTGATGGGAACTAAAATAATGATATTTGGCAGGGGGAAATGATAGATGAAATAACTGAACTCCATTCCAGCAAGACAGAAAGCATGTATTAATAGAAAAGTAGCAATTGATATATAGTATTGGAATCCGCCTCCTAGAATGTGTGTAAAAGGAAATTGATGTGACTCACTAGACTCTGGAAAAGCTTAATACTTTGAAGCATTAGTGTGAAGAAAGGTGGGTATGAAAATTGGAATATTTGGATAATGAATATAAAATAATAGAATTTCCCATTCCAGTATACAGAATGCCTGGCAAGCAAGTATTTAGTGTTTACCCCCTTAGCAAAATAAAACAAAAACAAGAACACAAAAACACACAAAACAAAAACCAATAATAATGTGTTTATTTCTAAAGAAAGGAAGTAAACTTGCCTAGTAGGAGGACTGTGCATTTTTGTTTTATGAAATGCTCACATTCTGAAAATTAAGATATTTAAGATGCTTCCAACAGAGGAAGGGGCAGGATGGCCAACTAGAGATATCGCTTGCCAGACTGTCCTAGAGGGAAAATAAGATTTCACATAAAAGAGAGGGGAGAAGAGATGCAGATCAGGTGTAGATCATAGAGAGAGGTGCTAGCGCTTGCTAGGGACCTCACGGAGGAAAATTATGAAGCACAGAAGGAAAAAGATAAAGGAAAAAAAGATATCAAGGAGAATCAAACCCCGACAGCATAAGGATAAAGAGAGATCCCTCTTACCCTTCCACAGCATTTGGTGACCAGAACTACCAAGTTTCTTGGAGCCTTTTCCACCATCATGAGCCTAGGCATGGCAGCAGACACAGAATAGTGGGGAGAACTTGCGTGATCCCAGAGCCTCCCCTCCAAGGACAGTCTCAAGAGGCTGGAGAGCTGGCTTTCTTCCATTCAGATGCTTCTTCCCCCACCCCACCAGCAACCACTACAACTGGGAGTGCAGTTTGAGCCAAGAATTTGGCAAGAGGCTGCCTCACTTCAGCAAGCATGTGCTGCAGGCTGAGGTTTCCACAGAGAGTGGGCCCCATACCTTTATTCTTGGGAGCCTGCAGTGGACCTGGGGTGCCTGATTTAGGAGCTCTCTGTTCACTGGTATTTCATGGAGTGGCACATCATCAGGACAAACAGATCAGACCCCACGCCCCCAGGACACCAGTTGGTTGCAAGGGACATAGGGGGAAGGTCTGGTAGCAGGATTCAAGTAGCAAGGAAGCACATGTGGACAGATCTGATGGAGAATACTGCGGGATTCTGAGATGCAATGAGCTGGGAGAGTATTCATCTCTCCTAAACCACCCTGTGGGATTAGGGCAGATCCTATGGCAAAGAAGATCACAGCCCCAGGAGCTATAGTAACCAGGATCAGTGCATTCAAGTATTTGAGCTGAAAGGAACCTGCAGCTCTTCCTCACCCATTCCAACAGGGAAAGCAGTTAGAACTGAGAAATTGGCGAGCAGCCACCTTTCCCCAGTGGGCACGTGGTATAGGCTGAGGTGTCCACAGAGAGTGGGGCCCATGCCTTTCCCCTTGGGGACCTGTAGTGGACCCAGGTGGCCGATTTGGGAGCTCCCTGCCCACCAGCATTTTGCAGAGTTGAACACCAGTGGGGCAGAGAAGCAGGCCAAACCCTGTGTCCCCAGTCTTGGATGGGTTGCTGGGGGACACAGGTGGGAGGTTTAGGAGCTGGACTTGGGTAGTAAGGGAGACCACATGGGCAGAACTGAGGGGAGAACTGAGAGTTTTGAGATGTGGCAGTCTGGGAGAGTATGCATTCCCCCCACAGGAAAACAGTCCTATTGGATTAGGGGGGTCCTCCAGCAAGGAAGAGCTACTAATTCAAAGATAATACTACAACCAACAAACAGATCTACATACAGAAATGCATTTTTGGAATGGAAAACTACCTGTAAACATTTTCTAAATAAAACAAATTTCATTTGTAGTACATTAAGTGGGAAGATTTTAGACAAAGTAGTAAAACTCAGTTCTTATCCTATTTCTCTTGAATTTAACATTAAAAAATAAGAGAAGCACAATATATCTTCTGTGCAAGGAGAGTAGCTGACAGCGAGTGCTATGCCCTAGGACTTGACTGCTGAAATCCTCTGGGATTATTTTATGCCAAGCTTGTCTAAAAATGGAGACCCTGAGATTATTGAGGTAAAACCAAATGGCAGGTATAGTGATTTTGATAAATGGTCACCTGTCACCCATTGATTCTTCCCAGGAGCAATGCATGGTCAAGGGTCTGTTGATGTTTCTAAATATCCCTCAGGGTAAAATATACTTGTTAATGAATGGATAGCTCACTAGAGTTAATAATTTGATCAAATTAACAATCATATCATATATGAGCATGATAAACTATAGCTTCATAAGATCCATTGATTTTTTAAAAATTACTTATGTTTCCACTGAGAAATATTCATGAAAATGTTCCTAGTATTGTATTTAGTTAACCATATGGATATATATTAATACTGACCTCTATTTTTCTGAGTGGCTTTTATCTATCTTAAACAGATCTGACTAGGAGAAAGTTAGGGGATAATTGTTTTTCAGAAAGTGGTGCAGCAGGATTCATCTTGACAAGATTTGTCAAGTTGAAATCAATGTTGTTTGTAGACCTCTGCACTAATACCAAGGATTCATGTGAGGAAAACGAATCAACGCTGCTTAGATTGTCAATGATTCTACTATCGAATTCAGAGCTAAGAAGCACAATAGAAGTTTCTCTACCTTCAATATTGTTCCCTATAGCATAAAGAAGAAAAATATCCACAGAATCTGGGTCTGCCTTGGTCAAGTTCCAAAACAAGAAACAAGTCATTATGCTTTAAAGTAGGAAGTGATTTAATCAGGTAAATAGGTACCTAAATATTGTTTAGGTGCCTAAATATTGTAAGGAGCAGATTCTAGTCTGGACTCTTGTGATTAAATCTTGAGGCAGCAGATATGGGCCAGAATAGCAGTTCTTAGGAGTAGAGAATCCAGCGACCAGTCAGGGGAAGGGACTGCAGGAAAACACAGCTAACAACCACAAAGAGCAGGGACTTGAGGTTTTGAGGCAGACACACCTGTGGAGCTACAACTTTGTTACAAGAATACTTGTTAATCATGTATACCAATCATCTGGTAATATCTCATGCCTCCCATAAGCCCTTCCCCTGACAAAGCCAGTAAAAGGAAACCACCTGGGAGTCCTTAATGTCTTTCTCCACTAGTAGAGACTGACCTGTTCCTACCTCTGTCACTTTGTGTAGCTTTCTTCTTTCTTCCTTATTTTCTACAATGAAAGCCCTTTGTGTGGAATTGCCTGCTGTCTGTGTTCACTCCATCACATCAGCCTTGCTTGCCATTCTTCCAAGCAAGGAGCTCAAGAACCAGGACAATATTTTTCTTTCAAAAACCCAACCCTGACAGAATGACAACTAGGGCACCATGAAGCCATCACCCGAAGCCATCACCTCATAGGAATTGAAATCAAGAACCCACAACATCAACCACAAATGCCTCTCTCACCTAGAATAAAAAAATGAAACTTGAAACTCAACTCCAGGGTTTAGGAAGTACGAGCAAGAACCTTCAACACTGCCACCACTGATTCTGGGCACTGAAAAGCTAAGACAGATGCTAGGTCATTCTGTATGCAAGCCATATGTCCCCCCCCATATGTCCACCCCCAAGCACTGGGTGGGTAGTCAGCAGCAAAGCCAGGAACATCAGGTATGTGGCTTCTACCTCATTTCTGTCTTTCAAATATCATGTGAATGTATCTACTAAATGGCAGAAACTAATCCACAAGAAATTTGCAAAATTTCCAAGGCATATTTATTTTTTAATTTTGAAGTGTGTTGTTCTATATATACCCCATTAAATCAAACCTGTTCATGGAGCTATTTAAATCTTAAATCCTTCCTAATTTTTTAAACTAATTTAATCTACTTTTTTCTAAGAATATGAAAATGTATCTATTTCTCCTTGAAGTTATATAAATTTTGGCTTTATATATTTTAAAGCTATGTGTATTGAACTTTTTTTTTTCAAAATACAGTGCTTTTTCTCTTTTAAGGTTTTTGTCCTAAAATCTATTTTGTAAATTATCCAAACATGGTATGGTTACAACAGCTGTCTTTAATTGATTAATACCTGATATATACTTTCCCATCCACTTACGTTCAACCTGCCTTTCACATCCTTATATTTCAGCTATGTCTCTTATACAAAGCAGTTTTATTTTTGACAATCAATGTCTTTCATTAGGAGCATTGAGACCACTTACAATGATTATGATTATTTATATATTTGTGTTCACTTATATCATCTAATTTTTTTTTTTTTTTTTTTTTTTTTGAGACAGAGTCTCGCTTTGTTGCCCAGGCTAGAGTGAGTGCCGTGGCATCAGCCTAGCTCACAGCAACCTCAAACTCCTGGGCTCGAGTGATCCTTCTGCCTCAGCCTCCCAGGTAGCTGGGACTACAGGCATGCGCCACCATGCCCGGCTAATTTTTTTATATATATATATCAGTTGGCCAATTAATTTCTATTTATAGTAGAGACAGGGTCTCGCTCTTGCTCAGGCTGGTTTTGAACTCCTGACCTTGAGCAATCCGCCCGCCTCGGCCTCCCAAGAGCTAGGATTACAGGCGTGAGCCACACCGCCCGGCCTTATATCATCTAATTTTGTGTTTTCTTCTTGTCTCAGTTATTCCTTTTCCTCTGTCAATCATCTTGACTTATTTGGATTGACTTTTGTTCTTGTTCACATTTCATTATTCTATTTTCCTTTAGTGATTACCCAAGACATTTATAGAGACTTATTTAACTCTGAAAATAATTCAAAGATAATCAGTATCTTTGTCCTCTTCCTGAAAAAATATAAGCAGCTTATATTCCTTTTTGTATTTCAGACCTGCGATTATTTTTCTTCTCCCTGAACTATATCCTGTAAAGTGTCAAAGTTCTTACAGGGAGAATCTGTTGTTTATGAATGCTCATTATATTTGTTGTCTGACAATGCTTTTATTCTAATGTCATTACTGAAAGGTAGTCTTTCTGAATTTACATTTATAGGTTGAATATCTGTTCTCCTCATATGAAAGATATTATTATTAGTGTCCTTCAGCTTTTATTGTTGCTGAGATGTTGACAGTTTTGACAGTTTTTAGGTAATCAGTCTTGTTTTTTCTTGGCTGGTTTTAAGATCTTCCCTTTGTCTCTTGGGTTCTTTGGTTTTACTACAGTTTGTCCAGGTGCGTGGTTTTTAAAAAAAATTATCCTGCACGAGATATGGGGCCCTTCTAAATCTGAACATTTGTGTCTTTAACAAATGCTAGGAGCAAAAAAATCAGCTATTATCTCACATAATACCAGCTTCCTGGCTGTTATCTCCTTCTGTAACCCTTTTTAAACATAGACTGAACTGTCTCACTGTAATCTCTATGTGCTCTAATCTCATTTTCTCTTTCTTCATTTCTTTTTCTCTCTTAGCTTCATTCTGAATAAATTTCCTCTGCTCTATCTTCCATTTCATTAATTACATCTTTAACTCTGTAATAAGTTGTTTTGGTTTCAATTGCTATATAATGTTTCGATTTCTAGAAATTCTATTAGATTCTTTTCTTTAAAGAAATCTGCCTATGGATTTTGGCAGGCTCTTATTTTCCAGCCATACTTTCGATTCTGTCTTTTATTCTTTAAACACAATACCCTCAATTTTATGTTCTTTATTTCATCATTCCAATGCCTCTAATCTCTGTAGGGGTCTGATTCTGTAGCTTGTTGTTTCTGCTAAATCTTGCTTGTGGTAGATTGTTTCTTCATATAAGAATGTATCACATTTTACTTATCCATTTCCTTTTTAATGAACATTTAATTTGTTTCCAATTCATCCCCATATCTCCTTAGGCAGATGTGCTAATCTCTTTTTCAGAAACCCAGAATTGAAATTGCTGGTCACAGTGTATACATCTTCATTTTATAGCCTCTAAAATAGCTGCATACATTTCATTCCCACTAACAGTGTGATAAAATAGTTGTTTCCCAGAAAACCTCATCAGCACCTAACATTATCAAAATTTTACATTTTTGCCAATCTTATGGGTTACAAAATAACTATACTTATTTTTAGATTTGTATTTTCCTAATCACAGTAGCATAACACATTTTTAATTGTTATGGCCATAAATTATTTTATACCTTTTTTCCATTTTGCTAAAAAACAAACACTGTTTGTTATTAGTTAAGTAGCACATTGTTTTATACTAAAGTTTCCAGTGAAAACTCATGTGGCATTGTTGATTGAAAAGACATATATATGGCTCATGTACCAGACATGGAGATAGCACCATGACAATGTTTTCATTTTGTAAACAACCAATGTTAAGAATTTGCATACCAAGAAATATCATTCTCAACCCTCCTTTCCTCCAAATCTCTTTTTTTTTTTATAACCATTCTATTTCTGAAGTAGCACCTGGGAATAATATCAGAGGTGGCAGGGAAAATAATTTGCACACATATGCTTCTTGAATGCTGTGTGAAAAACAAGACACATGATAAATAGGATTTCATTTTTTAAAAAGTCATATGATGGTTCAAGCAAAGAGAAAGAAAACTTAGATGAATTCAGTTCTTAGCTATTTTCTTTTTTTTAGAAACTAAAGTTAATGTCCTGAATGTTAGGTATCAAGGAACCATCTGTCTTGCTAATGCCATATTATAAGATATTAAAGTGCAAATACCAAAACTCAAGGTATTACTTGTCTCCAGTATTATATCAGGTTCTATGAATGAATATTATAATTGCCTCAAAGATTTTGGAAAAGAACAAGACACAATCCCAAAGCAACAATCAGCTAGTCCTACATCAATTAACATAGCCACAAACTAATTAGCTCTAATGTGAACTGTCAGAACTATTTTCAGGCTGATTACTGAGAGATCTGATTACAAATGCCTGCACGCTTTCAGTGATTTACATAGTCATTTTGAGAAAAATATGTTTCAGTAGAACCTAAGAACTATAAGTAGTAAAAATCTGAAAGAAATTGAGAGGGTTCTATTTGCCTAACAAACTAAAATTTATATATATGAACAAAGCTATTCACTATGACATTTAATAAACCTATGGATTTACATTAGACTAAAAGCCAATTTGAACTCATTTCTATAATCAGCAAACAACCATTAACAAATTTATTAATCAAGGACCTGTTTATAGATCTATTTTGAAGGATAATTACGCTAGCTTAAAACTCTGTGTTTTGACTACTGCTATTATTATGTGTCTAGTAAGGTTGAATACTTGCCAGATATATAGGAAACATTTGATTTTGTAGATGTTTATAAAATTCAAGGACATTAGCTCTTATTGACAAGCAGTTCAAAAAATAAATTATTCCATTTGATGAATAGGTAAGATCCAATTTCAAAAAAATTTTCTAAGAGTTGTTAACCTATGCATGGTCCTTCCTTGGTCATGGTCATTAAATTCTCATTCACATGACTAGCTGTAAACATCCCATAGATTTGTTTAGCAAATGTGAATATTAGTTTAGTAGTGCATACCTGTGTCCACGAGCTCTATTGGTAAAGAGGGCATTCAGGAAACATTGTTGCTAGGCAACAGACTGCCCTCCTAACTGCAACCAGCCATTTTGAAAGAGCCAATGTGATACTATGAAAAAGGATGTCAAAATGTAAAAAAATACAACCAATATTCAATCATTCCACAAAAACTAAATCATTACTTGAGAAACAGCTGAATAAAAAGATAGAATACATTTTCAAATTGCTTTTCAGTTTAAGAAGCATTTTTTTAAAATCTGATTTGATTATCATAACATCTTGTAAGACAGCAGGCAGATATTATTATTATTATTGTCATTCTACAAATGAGAAAACTGTGACCTAGAGAAGTTACATGTCTATTAGGTTTTACAATTCACTTCAATACAATTCAAACTCAAGTCATTGGTACTTACATTTTCTTCTTCTTTTTTTTTTATCTTTTCTTCTTCCTTGACATTACACATTTGTCAAGCACACAACTTTTATGATAAGACAGATATTTCAAGATAGCCATTCGATCATCACTGAGAAGTATAGTTTGACATGGAAAGAGAGTAAGAAAAGCATCTTGATGAATCTCATCAGATTTTGCTTCAAAGGCACAAAATAATAAATGGACAGGAACCTGAAACAGAAATAACTCCTGTATCAGAGAATTAACTTGAATGGCTATCATAACTGCATACTCACACTAATCCTTCAATAATTCCATTCATACATTTAAAAAACTGAAGCTTATAGGAAGGAATTATTGGTACCCTGCCACTGATAAGTGGCAGAGATTGGGGGGGGGGGATTGAACTGTCTAATATCAAAACCAATGTTCTTTTCAAAATTCCATAAGATATCACAGAACTCAAAAGTATGTTAAAATAGTAAAATTTAGATATTTCCAGATAACCAGAGACATGATAAATGTGAACTACAGAGATACAGCATTGAGATTGGTGCTTACATTACATGATTATCACAGATTTTAACTTATGTCAATAGATGGCAAACATTACTTTTTGCAGCAAAACTTTATGTAAACAGTATTTTATTTGGATACTGTGCTAATCATTTCCATCTTTCCTAGATAATTTTAAGAAAATAAAGCACAGTTCTGGGTTAATTGTGAAATGCTTATCCCACTCCTTCCTTTAGCCAAAGTTCTCTCTCTGTTTTTCTATTCTAATTTACAGAGGAGAAATACATTGATTTTGAACCACAGATTTACACACTATCCAGAGAACTGGGCTGAGACATTTTGGAATTTCTAGGTTTACAGTGTCTGGCCCGTGTAGCTTAGAGGGAACACAACATTCAGACCAGAGGGCAAATGGAGAGAAAAAAGAAATGTAATATTTGCTGCATTTCAAGTTTATTTACATGAAAATATTGTGAACCCATTTTATCCTGTCAGTGGAAGACTAGAGTGGCTCAAGCCACACATTGACATGCCAGCCCATTGTTCCTTCCAAATATATCAAAAACATTAATATATAATTAATACCTTTGTATTTGTACTGGCTTGAAAAGAAAAACAAAATTTGTCCATGTGTTTTTGACAATTCCTATCACCAAATAACATTTTAATAAGCACTTCAAATATTTTATATTCATACTTCTGAGCTTTTAATTTCCAGAGCCTTTGGAACTATGTGACAATATAGGGAACTTTTCTCCTTTCTATCCATCACCTCGAAATAGCATAATGGGTTTGGGACAATAATTTCAGGTTAAATCTCATGGGACACAAGCTATAGTGGTAGAAATTCTAGAAATATGACCACCTCTCCGATGTAAAAAAAGAAGTTCCAAGACACACATTTAAGAATGCAAGGTGAAAAATAAGCCGATTACAGATAACTATTTGCCCATTATACCTTAATACTCAGTTAGTAGTTGTTTTAATGCTTGAACACTTGAATGTTAAACAATTACTATTTTTTGTAACAAATTTAGAAACATGTATTTATCCATGACTATTAAAAAGCCATAAATTGTTTTTACTAAAACTACTTTTTACAAATATTTTCTTAGATTTACACATATTCAAATATTCATATTTTTCTACTAAAGTTAATATATCTATCTGTAGTTTTTTAAAGAGACTGTGAACATTTAAGCAAAAACATTGGCTCCAAAGTAACCACTTTATGGATTTTACCAAGTATAGTTAAATTAATACATTTGCATATAACTCAATTTTTGGTGAATTATAATATTGACCATTGTAGGACAGGAAATATGATACAAATAATTTTGTTAAATAAGTATCTCTGATCAATATCTGTTTCTTAATTTGTAAGCTAAATTTGAAATGTACATCCATATAATTTTTTTGAAAGGAATCAAAACATAATTTCATGTTAAGGGATTATTTACTAATTAAAAGGGATCATAATAGCTAATATTTACTAGGCACCAGACACGATACTAGGCAGTTTACATATACAGCTTCATATTTAAATTTCAAACCAATTCTATGCCACAGGTACCATTATTTGTCCTAGGCTTACAAATAAGTAAATAACCCAAGATCTCATTGATAGTAAATAAAACAGTCAGAACTTAATATCATGCTCATTCCTGAGTCAGTGCTTCCAACAACTATGAGTCACACTTCCAACAGAGTATTTAGGAAGACTGTACAGTAAAAGAGATCATTATAAACATTTTAATATTCTTTACCAAGCTATATAATAATAATATTTTCTACAAATTTCACAAAAGGTATTTATTTTCTAAGCCATAACTGGTATTACAAGTTATGTAATTAGATAAATGAATACAATTCAATGCCTATTTATTTAGCAAAAATATATCCCCCCTGCCACAGAACACAATTCAATTTCAGTCTCATATATTTCACATTTTTCATGACAGTACTCCAAATGCACTGAGTTTAAACACACAGCAGGAAACTGCCTAAGAAAGATAAAGAAATCCATTCACTATGGATTTAATTATAAAAGCATTTAACTGCACTAGTAGTGATCATTACATAGTAGTTCCCATAACATTAAATGGAGATCCTGTTAGGAAAGATAGATTACCTCCGAACTGAAAGTCACTTATATTTGACTAAATTGTTAGACATCTTGCATGTCTCAGATGGTTATTTCTTAAAAGTCAAAGATCAGGTCTGTTCAAATTCTTCCAGACTAAAGGATGACCTCAAATTCTCTTTGAAAGTAAGCTAGATAAATCATGCACTTTCAAACTAAATACTTCATTTTACTAAATTTAATATGTTTAAGAGATTATGATATTCGATGATATAGAAAGTAATCATGACAGTTACTAAAAATAACTACTCACATCCCTAATAGTTACATCTATTTTATATTCTATAGCAGTAACTTAATTAAATGAAGTATTTTTATTTAAGTTATACAATTATTTTAAAAGTAATGTCATTTAAACTTCATAATATGCATGTCATGTCACGCTATTTTAATTACATTAATGGTAGGACACAAGTCTTTAAGGGTACACTTATAGAAAATATGAAACAGTACAATCAGTGTATCAAGGTTTCATCATTGAAAATGACTTAAACACATACAAAGGTTTTAGAAATTTTTTACAAGAATTAGAGTTAAACGAAGTTCTTAAGAGAGAGCATTGTGTCAAACCACGATGACCAAATATCAACATAAAGATTAGGAATTAAGGAACAGGGCACTAAACCAAAAACTAAGGAAAGAGTGAGAAGAGGAGCAGTGTTGAGAAACATAAAGATCATCTGCCATCACCTAAGTTGGTCAGTAGACTCAAGACTAAAAATTATGTAGGGCTGCCTTCATTTAAGAGATGGCAGAACAATACAATTGGTGATGATTTACTGCATTAAAGTCTTTAAGCTTACATTGACAATAGCACACTATGTCAAACATAGCCAACTATATTTATCAATACAAGTGAAAAAAATGCACAGGTATAGATTAAATAACGTAATTTTGTTATACCTTGGTAAGAAATTAAAAATCAGCACCAGATGAAATGTCTGCAATAGTTAGACTGTGTTCAAGAACTCTGGATTTTGTAACACATACACCCCAGCCCAAGAATAAAAATGGGAGCTAGGGGTTGGAAGGAAATGAGAGAAAAGAGAAAGTTGGAGAGAGAGAAGGGTGACTTTAATAAATTTGTTTTCTATGATTTTTTCTTTACTACTGTTCACATTGCTTGATTTTAATCATTTTTAAGGTCCTTATACAAATTTGCTTTTTTTCATGTTTAATGATTTGAGACAATTCAGGATAGGTAGAAATTAAACATATAAAACACATTTTTTCTGTGATATGATAAATATCTTTACTCTCTCATTGGTTGAATTACATGTTATTAAGTAATACAATTCCATTTTTCACCACAACTTCTACAAATGAACAACTGTCATCTTTTTACAACCCTCCTCTAAGAGCTACACTGAATTTTAGCTCATTAATTGATTTGGAATATTATAACCAATAGCAAATATGACATTAGAAAATCAAAATGATTTTCCTTTAATTGCTCATTAAAGTTTGTCTGGTACAATGGAAGAAACAATGGTGACACTTTCATCATTAATAAACACATTAAACTATACAAATAACCAAACCCACAAATAAAGTAGTTTTCAGCAATGATTCTTAGTGCATCTCTTGTTGAGACAGTGAGAGAACAGATTGCAGTTACTGTAGTTCAATGGTACTTGACCATTTGGAGGGTTACCATTTAAAAGCCAAGGGCTTTCTCTCCAGATATGCACCTGAACACAAACACATTTTATACATTATTTGAGTGGTGAGGCTGGTAGCAGGAATGGGGAAGGGAACCAACCTCCAGTGTTACCTCTCACCTGATTTTCTATTCTAATTTCTTTCAAAAATCTTCACAAAATTATCTTTCTATGAACATTACAGATTTTTTGCCATAATATGCAAATACTAGTTTGATTTCTCTTCTTTTATAAATTGTCTGACATATTTGCCAAATGCCCCATATCTTCAAAATGTACTATTAATCTATTTCAGTTAATAAACATGTCCCTGATGAACTCACTATTTTAATATTCTTTGATTTTTCAATATTTTCAATATCAATAAAGAAGCAAAATATCACACACATCTGACCATATACACATTTACAAGTCAATCTTAAAATAAACAATGATGCAATTAAAAGTGCATTCCCAATTTCATCTGACTCTTTAAATTTTATATATTTACTCTCTGAGATGATTTTTGGAAACTAAGTCACTTTTGAACAAAGAAAATATATTCAAAAATGTGTCTGACATGTAGTATGTGCTTGTTAACTGAAGAAAATGACAAGGTTCATAAATTTAGAAAGGAGAGCTTTGTTTCTCTTAAAGGGTTGTAGCCTATGGGTGGCCATTCTGACAGGCAGGAAGCAGAGCTCTGGCCAGAAGCCAGAGATGTGTGCTTCAAAGGATAGACAAGAGGAACAGAATTTATTCTAAGCAGGGTGGCCAAGTATACATATTTAATAAAGTATAAGAGAAGTCATGAATATTTGTGAAAGGAGAAAAATGTACATGCACAATCAAGCTTTATGCTCCTTTATGGGGTCCATGTTCAGAAAATGGCAGCTCTCTCTGATGGTGAAGCAAGGACACAAAAACCCTCTCTGCTTGTGCTCCATAGCCTGTTTAAAACCACTCCATGATTGGTGGTCTCTCATTAGGGAAGGATGCTGGTACAGTTCACAAGATTGGTTTTTGTTTAGCTCTTAGGAAAAAAGCCTGTTAGCTGTTAGCAAGGGAGAGGGTATAATGAGGTGTGTTTGACCTCCCACCTCGTCATGGCTGGGAACTCAGCTTTAGGGTTTCCCCTTGGCCAAGAGGGGGCCCATTCAGTTAGCAGCAGACTTAGGATTTTATTTTAGTTTACATGCTTAATAAATATTTGTGAAATAAATGGATAATATTGTCTTTGGATTCTTTATTATGAAAGGTGTGCATGCATTTATGTATGTTTAAGGGAAGCTTGTACAGGATTTCATCTGTTTTCCTTATTTACAGTAATCTTCCTTATTTACATTTAATACTTTTACACATCTTACTGTAATAATACCACATATATCTGATATCAAGATGTTATGAAATACTCAAAATATGTTAGTTTTTCAACTAGGGAACAGGTACCACTTGCCTCTACAGATTTGTAAAATAACTTATATATATTCTCCCCATTTCAACAGCTGATACTGTGAATAATTTAACCTTTTCTCAGTGATTCATGTTCACCTTTAGCAACATCAATAAATGCAAGATTTCAAGCCTCCAGGGCATGCCTTCTGAGGCTCTCAAGTTGGGTCTGACAGATTGTTTTTTTCGTAATATGAAAACTACAACCACAGAAAAAAATTTAAATTACTTTGTATTTTATGGGGTATTTTTTCCATCCTCCTTCTTCATTGTCAGATTGCTAATTATTCCAACTTTGGATTTGTCTTTACCTATATCTGTCAGGCCATTTTAGCTTTTTAAACATCTGTGTCTGGCCTGCTTTCAATTAGCTCATAAAGAAATCTGTGCAAAATTAGATCAAATAATTAGATTCTGAATGAAGGCCTATGAATAAAATATTTGGCTATTGAATCTTCATTTTTGAAAACCAGTGACTATTGTTCTATGTTATTTGGAGTTGCTAGACTTATATTCATGTGCCATGTCTTATTGTAAATATAAGGACCATTGAAAAGACCCATTCTTATCTATGGAGACATACATTCTATACAGAGTTATCTTGGTGCTGGTTATTTGCCTATTAGCTCCCACTAGTTTGTACTTTCTCCTCTGCTCCATTCACTAGTAGCTTTGACCAAACGAGGCACTGGAAGATAAGTAACAGCTGGAAGAGGGAAAAATCAGGGTATTTATCCCCCCCTACCCCCCACCCCAAACCTGCTTTAAGTGGCATATTGTTTTCAGCAGCATCTCTTTTGATGTTCCAGCTTTTATTAAATAGCTATTCCCTCTTTGGATCTAGTTTCTCCTGGTTTCTGGGTTCTGAAAACATCATCTCTTCTCTGCATTTCTCCAGCCATAGGAGTACTACTAGTGTTCTCTTATTGCTAATCTCTAGAGATATCTGTCATGATATTGTATGCTTACAAGGACATCATCTGGCATATATCACAGCTTCCCTCTACATACCCCAGGGGAAAGTGACTGCCCTGAGACTATCTTCGAGTCTCAGGAATATTCGAAGTGAAGGTATATGGAGAAGGATTGCTCTGCAGTCTAGAGATTTCATTAATGCCTCCTTCTGCATTTTAATTGGAAATGTGTTCAGGGATCAAAGGCTAGAATACAGGTTATATACACAAATGAGACACAAATAGACAATTATGGCTGATGTGGTCTAATAAAAAATAGAATTGGATAAAGCAGAAGCCAGATTGTAAGATTGCCATGGTAATAATGTCACAACAATTACGGGGAAGTTAATATGTTCTATAAGAATAAAAGCAATACAGCAATTTAGGCTAGATCTCTGTCAAGTAGAGTATAGATGACCATATAATTTAATGTCCAAAGTAGAATATTTCAAGAGTAAAAGGGGTATATGAAATAATTCAATAATTAAAAGTCTACACTTTGGGAATATTTAGGTAGAGACTGACTAGTCATTTTATTTTCTTGGTATACCTATACAATGGTTCTATTAAAAAACTAATGGTTCTATTAAAAACAATGGTTCCATTTGAAACAAGTAATAGTTTCATTTACAATAATGGTTTTAGTCAAAAGCAAAATTTTAAAAGAAAATATTTTATAAAAATTAAAATACAATATATATGTACATTAATATATATTAAAACAAGATAAAGTCTTTATGTTGATTATGTGTAATTTCTAAGCAGAAAAATAATTTTTGGTATACATTCATATACTTTAATCAGTTTCCTAACCACATATGTACCTAGTATAATGTTACAGGTATTTTTTTGAAGAATATATTTTTAAAGAGTATCTTATTTAAAATTTTTCATAATTTTGCCTACAACCTTGATCAAAGTTGAATTATATAATTGAAGTTTGCATATCTTCAATTGACTCTTTTTAGCATCCCATAATATTTTTAATCAGGAAAATAATCTCTCTACAACAGTTCATGTGCCTAATAAGCTCAGTGAAAATTCTACAAAATAAAGAATATTTCTAATTCTAAATTTTGTTTAAAAAGGTAGCCCATATATTTTTATAAGTAGTTTTCCCTCTGTTCAATGTATCTCTCTTCAACAAGAGTTTTACCATACAAAATTTACTAATATGTTATCTCTATTTATGATTCCTTTTAAAGAATTACCAAATTTAAATGCTATAAAACTGTAAACTTTCTTGATTTCATTTCAATAAGGCACAGAATCTATATTTTCCTAATTAAAAATAGATGCTTCATCAAAAGTCTTCCCACAATCGAGACTTCGAATTACAATTTTAAAATTTTAAAATCAAACTTTTTACAAAGCCTGTGTTTTCATTGTCCTTTTGTTCTTCCCTTGATTTTTCAGGTAGAGACTTCAATGTCTTCCTGTTTGTAAGCTTAGTGCTTAATAATCACAATTTTCTAAAAATATTGAAAAGTTAAAATTTTTAATCCCTATTTATTGAATATTTTGATTGAAGATTTTTAACTGATTTTGAACTAAATGCAATAAATACTTACAGGATTCTTTTACCAAAATGTTTAGTACTATTATCAAACATTTAAGATGATTAACAAAATATTTTCTAAAGTCTCAACTATTTTAAAAACCTGATGTAATATGAATAGCAAAGAGAGAAAACATGTTCTCCTATGCTACAGTTTGTTTATAGTTCATTTACTATGTTTACATGCAAAAATATTTCTAAATTTTTTCATCCACAGCTGCTTATTTGGTTAGTAGACATTGTGGCTTATTTGGATGCAACTGTGAACTGTCTTAGCAGAAAAGTTGGTTCCAAGTTCATTTTTGATTGATGGACTTCTGAATTTAGCAGGAATATTGCTGTTACCATTATGCTCTAGCCCACCTAAATGTGTGCTCCTATCATTACCACAGCACAAATAAATTTAACTTCACTGCTAAACTTTTGCATAAAATTTACCTTAGCAATCATAATATTGTCAAGGGTTTCATCTTCAGCAGGGTGAGTATCCAGATGTGTTTGACTCCATATCTTGGAAGAAAAATATGAACCATTATTAGAATTAACTGATTTTCTATTTGATTTCCATTTCCATTTTGATTGATCTCTGTTCCAATGATGTTGGTATAAAGCCAGCCCCTTTGAAACATTTGTGAAGCTATGGCTCTGCTGATAAAACCAAACACAATAACATCTATGCACATGCTCATAAAAATTTGAAAACAATAATGAACAAATCAAACTGCCATTTGATCTAGATGAAAAGTCGTATTTCAAGGATTGATATGTAAATCCACCTTCAGCAACTACGTGTTATATCATTGCCTTTGTGCACAGTCTTAAACTCTAACATTTTGAATAGGTGCTGATGCTTTTTTAGTGTATTTATGTCTTCTGATTTTTATGTAATCAGTAATATCACTACAGCCCTCATGGAGGATGTAAGTGTTGGCAGACAGTATGTACAAGTTGCATAATCATCAATTTTCTTGAGATTCAGAGTTTCAGCCCTTCATAACTACACATGCACTTTAATTTTTTAATGTATTGCTGCCAAGAGGATATACTTAAAAATATGCTTATGAAATAAAATATGTAATTACATATCTGTACCTTATGATAAATGACAAAACCACCATAGCAAGCGTGCTCATATTGCACTCTACATGTTCTAAAGAAGGATTTCTCAGTTTTTAATTTCTGCAATATTCTGTACTGAAATATCTAACCTATAATTTCCCACATTTTCAACTGTTTCTGCCAATTTGAGAGCTGGTGACTTCAGGTCAGCCCCAGGCCATGGCACAATGGCTAGTACAGCAAGTGGCCAGCAGGGGCAACAGAAGGAAGATTTCTCCCACCACCACCACCAAAAATCAACTTAGGTATCTAACTAATTTTCCTTTGTCTCCTTGTCTGTATACTGGAAGTTCTCTTCTGCACCAGAATGCTGTAACAGTCGATTAGATGAATACCAAGACTACAAAACTAGACACACTGAAGAACTGTGTGAGGCAAGAAGGCTAATTTTCAGAATGGTTCTATATGTCATATCTAACAATACAGCAAGAGCTGAGTTTAGAGGAAGTTTTGACACTCAGGTGTGGATGTATTTTTGTTGTTTTTAATAGCTGTCCCTTTACTTAAGCTTTCATGTTCCTTCTAATCACCTTCAATTCCAGTGAATCTTTAAGATTTCAACTGAAGATGAGAAATAAAATACCTATAGCCCTGGGGTAAGGAAAGTTGAAAAAGAAAGGAAAAAATAAAAAGAAAATGAAATAAGAAAAAGAATGGGACAAAGACAATATATGAGAGAGACAGAAGAAATGAGTAATTAAACCCTCATTAGTGTCTAACCATTAATCAGCTTGATAAGAGACAATGTCAGTGTAAAATTTACCTTTGAATTTTCAAACTCTTATCCAAGAGTAGCCTTCCAAATGAAATGGTTTTTCATGGTGGACGACCTTAATTCTTTTCAAAAAAGTCTTTCTTAGAGTTCAGGCAATTATTTCTTGCAAAAATAGCAGGGGATATAAACAGTGACAGTTGGATACCAACTGATCCCCCAAAAGACAGGAAATTGCAGAGGATGACATTTTCTACATTGTCAAAATTAAAATGTGGCTATTTTGCAGTACAACAAAGAGCTTATTTATGGCATTTTGACTTTTACGTAACCTTTTATTGACCCCAGGAACTACACTGTCAAAGCAACATCCATAAAGTGAGCAACTAAAAAATCTTAACTGCCTATTCAATTTGGTACCTCTCACTGGGAAAAGAAATTTGCACAAAAATATTTTAATTTTAATTAAATTTCAATAAGCAGGCATTTGTGTGTTTATTGTTACCCATTCAGAAACATCCCTTATAAGAGGAAAAATAAAAATTTGTGGGTGTCTTTAGAAATCTCACTTGTGCTAATAATTCCTAAAATGCTGTTTCTACAAAATAAATTAAAAATGTGTATTATAAAGATATAAAAACATTACTTTTGCACCAAAAACGTACAGATCTTGAAAACTCAGATCAAGAAGAAAACATTTCCTACCCTAATAACTATTATCCTCTGCCCATGTCATGTATACTGAAAAGGCATTTTCTTGTCTTCCAGCTTCTCTATATTGATTTGTGAGAACCAGTGACATAATATATGCAAGATGCATGGAACTCCCCAGATATGCCACTATCTTATCATTTTTTTATGAAGCCATACATTTCTCAAAACATATTTCAACAACTTTTGCTTATTTGAGTAGTACTCAAAGCTCCCATTGAAATGTCACATTTTATCACTCTATCTGTAAAAGATAAGTGAAAAGACAAGTACAAAGTCAAACAGAAAATGATATTTATAAAATGTACATCATGATTCCTTCTGAGTGACTGAAAAGAATTGAACATAATTTTCCTTTTAAAAAAGATCTTTCATTTTGCAAGTGTGGTCATGGTAAAAACTGATGTTCATACATCTCTTCACTCAATTTGATATAAGTCAATACCTTGTGTTGTGCTTCTTTTGATGTTCTGCTTTCAGAGATAGAGACTTGATCATTATAATAGAGAAGTTTTATTGTGATTCATTATACACTGTTTCATAATAATTAAGTCATCAGACTTTCCAAAAGGGATGAAAGAAGCTACTTTTTTCTGCCAAATGTTGTTGAAGAGCTTATACTGACTATCACTTGAATGTTTTTTTTCAAAACTTAGTTTTAAATAAATTTGAGCATTTAAAAGCTTAAGAAAAAACCTTGGAAATTAAATTCACTAGCATACATTGCAACACACTGCTCAATCAGTAGCAGTGATTTGGATTAATAATCAAAGTCATGAGACATAACAGACTTCTCCCAGTACCAAATTATTTAACATCATGAAAAAGCCAGCACAGGCAACATGGTATAGAGATCCACAGTGTGGCAGAGGCCCCAGGGCTGTATTCCTAACATGTGTGGTCAGGGGAGCCAAGGTTGGGTGTAGGCAGACCACCTTACCCTAAGGAAACCATCGGCAATAAGTTCCGTTATCACCTGCTCAGGGTATATGTCTGTACCCTGCATTTATACACTGCTAGTCACATGACATACTTTCATTCTCTGGTGAAGCTACTTACTAATTACACTGGTTTGGCGATTACAGGTTACTCAATAAGCTATTCCTAGGATGAGGTATAGGTGCTCGGGGGTGTGTGCTATTATTGTAGATCTGGCATACTTCTATAATTCTTTGAGTTTGAGTCATAGGAAGATTCAACACAGCATCGCATTCTTGTGTGTTTCTCAGTTTGAGGAAGTGTTACACACCTGCTGTTAATCTTTTTCTTTCACAGATAAATTAAAAACAAGCAAAATAAGTATTCAAGGGCCTGAGGCACATTACTACTTCTGATTTTTCTCCATTCATTTGGCCTTTAACTTTTTTCAGGGGAGTATTCACCCCATCAATTATTTACAGTGATTCACAGAAGATTCTCTTGAATTACAAGGCTTGATTCAAAATACTGTTCTCCAGCCAAAGTACAGCAATAATACCAAATAATGTCTGTGTCCTAAAATTCCAATAACTCATGTACTTTTCAATATCTTATGAGAACATTAAATTGATTCTCTTGACAAGCTTTATATCTACTTTATTTTATTTCTAATAGAAATCACCTCTTTCTAATTACAACATTACTACAAGCTAATCATGAACACTTAAGCAATAAAAAGGACTGGAAGAATAATGTAAAAGTATCCTGGAATCTCATACTCTAGAGAAAACCACTACAGCATTTTCAGTAATGAGAGTGATAGTTTAAATAGGTTAGGAAGAGGCATCTTTGAAATTGCACTATTGGAGGGAAGATTAAAAAGTTGAATAGGCCGGGCGCTGTGGCTCACGCCTGTAATCCTAGCTCTTGGGAGGCCGAGGCGGGCGGATTGCTCAAGGTCAGGAGTTCAAAACCAGCCTGAGCAAGAGCGAGACCCCGTCTCTACTATAAATAGAAAGAAATTAATTGGCCAACTGATATATATATATAAAAAAATTAGCCGGGCATGGTGGTGCATGCCTGTAGTCCCAGCTACCCGGGAGGCTGAGGCAGAAGGATCACTGGAGCCTAGGAGTTTGAGGTTGCTGTGAGCTAGGCTGACGCCACGGCACTCACTCTAGCCTGGGCAACAAAGCGAGACTCTGTCTCAAAAAAAAAAAAAAAAAAAAAAAAAAGTTGAATAAACTAGGATTGAGAGTTACTGATGGCTTTGCCCACACCCTTCCAAAGAAAACCCTTGCAATTCTCAATCTCTGGAGCTTGGGCATCCATGTTCCATAGCAAGTGGGCACTTAGGCACAACTGTCTTAGAACT
The DNA here is from genome assembly GCF_040939455.1 of Microcebus murinus. Lineage (NCBI taxonomy): Eukaryota > Metazoa > Chordata > Mammalia > Primates > Cheirogaleidae > Microcebus > Microcebus murinus. Next base: position 76,202,577 of record NC_134108.1, read on the forward strand.
TAAGCAACCTTCCAAGGAAGAGACTGCCAAATTGTATGTATTTTTTTATGTACACAAGTGAATAACATGATCAACCATGACCCTTCCTCCTCTGCTCATTTAGCTATCAGTATAAAGGCCCTGCACTAATAATCCTGATCAATACATTTCTCCACTTAGAGATCAATTTGAGATTATGCATATTTTTACACACTGAAAACAAACATGGAAGGTCAAAAATGTAAGATCAAATACTCCCACTTAATCACTATTACGTAGGAATATATTCCTCTCCCTCTCATTATTAAAATCAACGCATTGATGAAATGGGAGTTGTGATTGGGGGGGGAAAGCTGATGGAAGAGATGAATGAAAGTATTTGGCACCTGACTTAGGGAAATGGAGATCCATTTTTCATCTCCACTACCATCACTCCCAAAACTGGAAGATGGGTTTAGAATGACAGTTGGGGTAAACAAAGCCAAACTTGTCCTTCTGTAAATTGGAATTTTTTTTCCCCTAAGAAAAGAGTGAAACAATATGGCCTCTATTTCTTTCCTAATTCTCAATAAAAGTCAAATGTAAAACCTGACCTAGGGTTCCAAAGAAGGAATGGTTTTGAATTCACCAGAAGGCATGTTACATTTTCTTCCCCATAAAGACTGTAAGATAAAGAACCTCAAATGCATACTGCAGATAAGCTTCTCATGTACTTTTAATGATCCATGAAGTTATCAGATAGGTTATCTCATAGGTAGAATATTTTTATTAGTGTGGATAACAGACTAGATAGAAATTTTTCTTTTGTTTCATACTTTGCCTCTTCAGGATGTAAACATAAATCCAATTTTCCTTAGTAAGACACATTTAGACTACATAGATTCCTTTCTTTCAGAAAGTAATGTGGAGCCCAACACTACTGATTTTTTCTACTGAATTCAAAATCTTATCTAAACCTAAAAATATTCATGGTATTTGTTCACATTTTCCTGCATACTGTACACTCAAGAAGTTTCATTATGCAACTCTAAATGCTGCAATGAGTATTTGTCTAGGGAGCTAGAGATAATTATACATTTTGAACACAATGTATGTGAACATAATGATAATTATAGGCCTGCACTGGCTTTCCAATGAGTAATGTATGACGCTGGTAAGAATATCTGACAATGCTATCTGCAGTTCTTATTTGTTATTGAAAGCTGGGCATAGCCATGGGGGGTTCTTCTTCTGTAGCCATACAGTTTATACTTGAAGTATTTAATGACTACAAGGCCTTACACTGCAGTAACAGTAACATGTGAATACTTTCAGAATTACAACACAATTAGATTTTCAATAACAACTGCCTCATTTTAATATTTGTGTTGCAAATATAAAATGTATTACTTTTTTCTCTAATTACATCATTTATGAGAATTCCTCACATTCTGGGGAATTGGCCCTTCCTTTACTTATAGTTGATAGATGTGTTTCTCAATATATCTCTTTCTCTCTTACATAAGTAGATTTTAATAAATATTTGTATAGAAAAACTCACCAGGAATAATTTGTAAATACCTTCGAATATTGCAATACCTTCAAAAATCTATTTTTGAGTACCTGCTACTTCTTTAACTTATTCAGAGCTCAATTATTTGCTAAACAGTAAACATAACTGTTTTGAGTAAATATGCTTAATGTACCTAATTCAAACCAAAAAATTTTCCTGGGGAATCTTTGTCAGTGGCACAGAAATGCGACAACCTCTTAGTCTACATCATGTGTGCCACGTCAAAGCATCTGAGATTTAGATTCCAACACCTTATATAACTCTCCAGCCTTTGGTACCCCTTTGCCTGACGAGTGGGAAAGGGATGTCCTAAGCAGAGGAGATAATAATTCCAAATGTGAAAAACAATCCCAGGTTTTGTAACCAAGGGTACATTACCTGCCCTTGTAGCAGCAGAGAAGTAATCAGTGATTAGAGAAGTAATGCAATGAAATTATATATTTGAATCATGTCTTTAGAATAAAGAAACTCCCAAAGATTTGCTTCATTGTTATAATTAATGAAATACACTCTGCTAAAATGATGCCTTTTCTTAACCACTGCAAACTTTTAAGGATAAAGAGGGGTGACAGGCTGTTAAAATGAGCAATAGAACCAAAGTGATGACCTATGTCCTAGCGTTTGGCTCACCTGGATAGTCATCTGGATAGCAGATGACTTCAGTGTGATCCTTAATTCCAGTTTGTCTTTTCCACTCTACTTGTCAGGGAGTGAAAAGGAGTCTACCCAATGTACATTGGTTGGAAAGATAGCAACTAACTCACAAAGGTATGAAAGCACATGAATTTAAGTTTAAGAGTAGTTATGTGTGCACGTTTTCATGGAATAAGAAATATGAAGTTAGCACAATTATAATGGTTTGAATGGATGGTTGTTTTATAGCTCCATTTAATGCAGATGTTTATAGGCTAGACCCATGGAATCAACACAAGCAAGCAGGCTACAGGAAAAGTATATGTTTTACAGTGGACAGTTTGTAGGCTGCATATGGGAATAACTTGGATAGATTTATTCAGTATATCACAAACATTAAATATTAAAAGGTAAAAACTATTCAATACTTGTTTTCTTCTCAACCACAGAACTGTGGGAACAACGATCTATTATAAAACTTAAGTTTTAGTTTCCAAACTTTTTCTGCAAGAAGAAGAGATGGAAGTGGTTGAAATGAGAAGACTAAAACTTTGAAAACAGAAATTCTCTATTTTATAGAAACTCTCCTTTTCCTCAGCAAAATCATGCTAGAGGCACCTTGCTAGGGAGATAGGCTTTTTGCCACCCCAAGAATATTGTCATGATAGTGTATGAATCAGCCCTCCTATCACACAAATGAAAGCTGAGCAGACAGTCTGCAATCACTCAGACTCAGCTCATTTCACTTTAGTAAAGCCCAGGAGAAAGAGAACTTGTTTCTCTCTAAATAAAGTATAACTCCCACAGGAGTATGTTTTTGTTTAGCCAGCTGGGTCAGATGACTGACTTTCAGCCAGGTCCCAGAGGGCTGTGCTAACACTCTCCTCCCAGAATCTACGGAGAAGAGGAAGAGCATTTCCCTAAAGGAGAGGGCACTGTTATCTCCAGCTTTAGGAGGAAGGGGTGGTGGTCAGACAAAAACCAAGCAATGTCCCACATAAGGGATTCATGAGCACCACTGGAAGGAAATAGAAGTAAATAAGATCTGACTCATGTCTCCTGTGGATGTGCATATTATGAGTATTAAACAATTATAGTGGATATTAAACATGGGAAGATAAGCAGAATAAAAAGCATATTATACCTAGTTGAGTAAAATTTCAGGGGGAAAAGAAAAGTCTTTCAGGATGCTTTTCAACATGAGAAATCCAGCCCTTCATAGCCCTAAGTAAGGAAGAAATTTCAAAGGCACTCACTGGACAACTACTGCAGAGGGAGAGTGTTGGACCTTTTCATTATAAATAGGAATTGTCCTTGAAGATTCTGAGTGTGCTGAGCCATAGTTTAATGGCTAATGTGTTGATTAGTTAGCATTCTGTGCACAAAATGGATAGGATACTCAGGCAATACAGGAGAGAGCCAGAATCAAAAGGAAATTCTGCTCTTGGGTAGCTTTGCATCACATCTACCCTCTAAGCCTTACCCAGGTTCTATGGCAGAAGGTTTAAAATTATTTTTGTAGCAACATGCTCTACTCAATTTTTTTCCCAAATGAAATCTTGCTCAGAAGCTCAATATATAAAGCAAATAAAAGTGGAGCTATTAATACTTAGGTTGAGTGTGGTCGTGGTGTGGACACTGGTCACTCATCCGGCCCCAGCTTCCTCCTGCTTCCAGCCCGGAGGCTCGCGCATGGAGCTGGCTTTAAGGAAAGCAACTAGAAATTCATTGTTCTAGTAGACAGAGTCAGTCCAACAGCAAATGAAGGAGCTGGACTTAAAAGGTTAAAATTGTTGCTCTGCCTTATGCTAACTTCTACTCTAACAATATAATTTTCAGAATAATTTTTAAATGTGGACAATTTAGCCAAAATTCCCTCAGACATTACAAAACAAGAAGAGCAAATCTATATGAGACAGTTTAGAATAATGCACAGAACATGTGAAAAAGAAAATTTAACAAAATTAACAAATTAAACAGTTAACAATGGATGTGATACTGTGGAAGAGTTGGATAAGCCAAAACTTAGGTACTTACCCCAGCCTTCTAATAGAAACACAGCTCTCCCAGTGATATATCCATTTTGCAGAGCCTAGAGAGAATTTGAAATGAAAGCAGAGAGCATGCCAACCAACAGTATGTGGAGGTTAATTTAAAGAACTAAAGAACAAGTCTCCCATATGGAAAGTGTCTTTTAAGTGAATTTGTTGCAGAATGAGATTTCAAATAGCTTTTTGGGAGAAAAATAAATGAAGTTGTTGAATATAAATTCAAATAGTTGGAATAAATTTATCATAGTGCAATATGTCTCAGAATAACCACAAAGATCATTATTTATACTCCCCCAAATACAAGGAGCAATAGCTATTCTGACATTGATACAGTTGGAGAATTAAAGTATATAGAAAAGCAGCTTTCTTAGTCATATGGCAATTTCTACAAGCCATATATAAAGCCTGGTAGGTTGAAGAGGGCTATACAGAAACCATCGTAATGGCATCCACTTTAGAATTTTAAAAAGTAGTAAATTTATTACTCTCATAACTCTAAAAGCAACTTGGAGGTATCAATTAATCTATCCATTCATTTAAAAGCCAAATTATAGTTATATCATCCCATGAGATAGTCATCAGCTCTATTTGAAATATTTTGAGGGAATCAAGGAATCTATGAGAGAGACTTGGATGTTTTCATTCATCCACTTAGCAAGTGGATACCATGGACACTGGCCATTAGGGATACACAGTGAACAAGATATAATCTTCATGAAGAATGCACAGTCTAGTGGGTAAAAGAGTTAAAAAGATAATTTCAGCATACTATATGTATTCTGAGAAGCAGTTAAGACATTATCTTTGAAAACATGAAGTTGGCATTTAATGACACTAGAAGAGGATATTCAAAGAAGGATTTACCATATAAACTGAGATAGGGCACATAAGCTTGCCAGGGGTAGAGAGTGATTGAAGGATGTTCCAATGAGAAGGGAGAGAATATGTAAAAACCGAAAGACAAAAGAGAAAGGGGCATGTCATACGCTCAGGAAAAGCGTGTGAGGGGAGATGTACTAAGATATTAGGCCGGTGAGATAAACAGAACCTAGATAATGAAAGGCCTTGAATTTCATGTCAGGGATTTTGGGCATTATCATGTAAGCAGTGAGAAAACAATAAGGCTTACAATCACAAAATGTATTTAATAAGATCTGAATACAAGAAACATTATTGTGACTGGGAATGGAGAATGGCTTTAAGGTGGGCAGTGAGGATAAAGAAAACTACCCTAATACATTTGTTCTTTATGAGGCAAAACAAATAAGGACTTCAGAGCAGATGGGATAGGGAAAGTAAAAAGAAGGAACCTAGGATGCTTCTGGATTTGGGGCCTTGGCACACTGGGTGTCTTTAGGGAAAACAAGAGGAACTGGGATGGATTCAAGATGATGAATTAAGTTTTTAACATACTGAACTTAGGGTTCCTGTGAGTTTTAAAAAAATGTTTTAAAATTTTCCAGGAGACATTTTTATTCTTGTAGTTATCATGCCTTGTTAAATGTAGCTACACTGTCTGAAGTGGGATAAGGGGAAGGAAAGATTATACCATGAAGGCAAATAGGGATGGAAAAAAAAGAGGGCAATTGGAAAAAAAAATAGTGTACCAGAAATGAAAAAAAGACACTTCTCAGTGAAATATAACTACATAATGACAAGTGGTGCTGTTAGCTTTCTAAATTTATAAGATTTAAAAACAAAAGCAGCACCTGAATCAAGTGCTTGTGTACTTTTATTCTGGGCTTGAACACACGTATGCATGCATAGAAGTCAGTGTAGATGTGGGTTCTCAAGGACTTTTAGGAGAGGATTTTGCACAAGATAATAGTAATGTCGGGCTGTTTACCAACTATCAGACTGTTTATCTAATCATGCTGATAGGCCTTAGTGTCTGTGTTAAGATCTCAAGGACTTAGTGTACATGCAAAGTAGCTTCTAAACACATTCCATGTTGCATATTCTGAGGCTTCTTGCCTGAAGTTTTTAGCAAAGGAAGGTATGGGTTTTGAAAAACCATAATTATTGCTCGCAAAACTTCTTTTTGGTCTTTTTATTTTTCTTATTTTTTTAGTCTAATTATTGTAAGAAAATATTCCAACTCATAGAATACAAACATTATTAATCTTGGGCTTAATGAACTCCCTCTTCCATATAATATGTAATAAGCACTAATGTCAATCTTCACACTGTAAAAGTTAAAATACAAATAACAGAAGGAGGAAGAGGGAAGCACCGAAAGGAGGAGAAAGAAGTCCTAATATCTACATCTTACAAAGTAGGGAATTTGAATTACAATGTGCATAATTAGTAGAACAAAAATAAAGGTATAAGAATACTATTTAATATTTCAAATATAAGAATTTAGGAACAAAGTGATATTAGAGACATATTGGAAGGAAGATGGGGTAGCTATAAGTAGGCTAAATCTTCATCTATCTTAATAAGAACTTAATAGAAAATATCTAAAATTGATAATCAAGAAATTTCAATGTACACATTATTTATAGATGTATAAGTAACTGCCGGGGGAAGGACTAGGAATGGGACTGATAGAGCAGTGGGCTACTCTTTTGTCTAAGCCCTCTGATTTGTAAACCATAGGTGAATAATACCTTGATAAAAGTTTCAAAATTTTAAACATACATATATGTATATATATATTTATATATATGTATATTTAAACACATACATATATATATATAGATATATATATAAAGGATGTATGTTATATCACCTGGAAGATTATAAATAGCTCCTAGTTCGTTGCAGTATCTGATTGTAGTCATTACAATGGCATTACCATGTGTGAACCAAGACTGTCAGTCAGAAAGAATAAACATGGTATATGTGGCAATGTGCATCTAACAAAGGAAAAGGAAAAACAAGCCTTGGCTGATAAATATGGGGAAGAATGATTCAAAATATATTGACTGAGAAACCATTTAAGATCACATGCACTCTATGTTTGCATTCCACACTCACCACGCAACTGTTTGTTCATAATCAGACTTGCCACTCAAGCTAGGTCATGGGAAGAGAAACGTTGTCACACTAACATGAGCATTCTGGTCTGTGTAGAGTATTATTTTACTATAAATTAATAATTTGGAGGAGAAGAGGCAGGATGACTGACTAGCAACATAGCTTCCCAGACTGCTTGTAAGGGAAGGTAGGATTTCAGATAAAGGACAGGAGAGAGGAGATGCAGCTCATGTGTAGATCATAGAAGTGCCAGAGCCTGCCAGGGACCTCACAGAGAAAACTGCAAAGTAGAGAAGGAAGAAGATAAAGGAAAAAATATGTTGGTGAGGATCAAACTCAGAGAGCCTCAGAGCCCAGTGAAGGGGTAAGGGAGAATCCCTTTCTGTCTCCCACACTCCTTTAGTGACCAGAGGGCTACCAAATTTCTTGGAAGCTTTTCCACCCCTACGAGACCAAGCACTACAGCAAACATGGAATAGCGGGGAAAACTTCCATGATCTCAGAGCTTGGACATTCAGTGTGGGGTTCCCCTCCAAGGAGAGTGACCCGAGAGGGTAGAAGGCTACCTTTCTTCCATTCAGACTCATTTCTCCCTGCTCCTCCCCAAGCCTTTGCAACTGGGCGAGCAGTTTGAGCCAGAAATTTGGCCAGCGGCTGTCTCTCTCCTGCTGGCACGTCCTGCAGTCTGAAGTTTCCAGAGAGATTAGGTCCCATGCCTTTCCAAGGACCTACAGGGGACCCAGGGTGCCCAATCCAGGAGTTCCCTGCCTGCCAACATTTTGTAGAAATGCATGCCAGCAGGTCAGACATGCAGGCCAGATCCCATGCCTCCTGGACTCAACTGGGTTGCTGGGGGATCTGGGGGGAGGTTTGAGAGCTGGGTCTAGTGTCAAGAGAGCCCATGTGGACAGAAGTAATGGGAGAATACTGTGGGGATATGAGACAGGGCAATGTAGGAGAGTGCCCATTCTGCCCACCCCCAGTAAAGCCATGCTGTTGAGTTAGGGTGGGTCCTCTGGCAGGGGAATTCTCACCCTGGGGTGCCATAGCAATCAAGCATTCAGGCCTCTTTCCCCTGAGCAGCCCTCCTGGTCTGGACAGCCTGCCTTGTCTTTGCTTCCTAGCAGCTTGAAAATCAACCTCTGAGCCCTGCCGAGGCTTTGCAAAGCCTTCCAGGCTCGGGCAACCTAACCACACTCTGCCTCACTCCCCTACCCACCTCTGCTGTAGTGGAGACCGAGCAACTCCTTAAGAGCTACAGGGCCCCTCCCAAATCCTCAGGCATTCAAGAACTCCACCTAAGGGAATAGACCTTACCATGAGCACAAAAGAACATCTCAGCCATTGGCTCTTTCCTATAAGCATCAACCACTGACAAGGAGAACAACTCTATAGTTCATCACAGCATCTACAAACTCAATCAAACAGGGCATGGCTGATACTTACAAGTACCACCCACCATCTTGGAGATTAAGCTGGGAACTCAATACAATTCACACTTCTGAGAAGAGGTAAAGACAAAAGGATAGAGGCAACCCAAGGGGACACTGTTTATTAGGAGATGAAAAAAAGGTACAGGCAGCTTGATCTATGAGGGCCCTCCCTTTTTCACTGCAGATCTCTGGGCTGACCAGGGAGCTGCTCAGAGTCTGTGCAGAGACATTCTACTAGAGAGAAGGTATAACAGAGATCTGATGTCTGTCAATCCCAGGCTTCTAAAATTGATGACATCCTGATTGCTCTGGTGCATGGAGCCAGGTTCACTTAGGACCCAGCCATCCAGCGATAACCTTAGCATCACCATTGCCAGGCTGGAGAACGAATAGACACTGCCCCATATTGAACATTATGACTGGGGGCTGAGCATGCCTCCTCCCAGATGAGAAGGCTGAACAGAGGAGGAGCCTCAGACACTACAGGCATCACTTGGGAAGACTTGGATGATAGCCTCAGTGTGTCCTATGTGTTGGGGGAGAACCTTGGCCAACCAGCAGCTCCAGCCCACCTACACAGACCCGGGGTCACTGAGACAAACCCTTGCCTATGCAACTGGGCATAAACAGTCCCCACCCTAGTGCAACAGACCCTGATGTGCAGCTCTGCTCTGAAAATCCTCAGAACTGGCTCTGAAGCTCTCACTGTGCCCAAGTCCAAAGCTCTGCCCCTGTAGCTCCAGGGCTCCCACCGGACCTGTGACTACTCCCAGGACTCCAAAGTTGTGCCTGGATCCCAAGACTCCTCTACTGAGTCCCACCACTAACTACTGCTGGGCCAGCAGAACCTTCCTGAGGTCCAATATTTCACTCGGGACCTCTCATCCCTGAGCACCTATCACTTCTGGACTTGGATTTGAGAGAGTCCCCAGCAATGGAAAACAGATACCCTACATTCCTATTAACCCAGGGCCAAGAGAAGAGGAGCCAGGTGAGAAGTAACCAGTGAAAGAAGCCTGGAAACTTGAAAAACAGAAGAGTTTGAGACCCTCAAGGGAACAGAGCTAGAGTAGTGAACTCCACCACAAGAAAATTGCCAAAATTACAGAAATGGAACTCAGAATATAGATGACAAATAGGATGATTGGAATTGAAGAGAAAGTTCAAAACCAACAAAAAGAAGCTAAAAATTTTTCAGAGAATAAAAGAGAAAAATGAAAAAGTCACTAAAAGCTAGACAACATAATAAAGGATATAGAACTCAAAGAAATGAAAGATCCATTCAGGGAATATCAAATGCAGTTGAAAGCTTATTCCATAATATTTAGATGGAGAGAATCCTCCCCAACTCATTCTATGAATCCAGTATCACCTTGACATCAAATCCAGGAAAGGACACAAGAAAGAAAACTACACACCAAATATCCTATATGAATGTAGATGTAAAACTTCTCAATAAAGTACTAGCAAACAGAATTCAACAACACAGCAAAAAAAAATTAATAATAATAGTAATCCACCAGGACCAAGTATACTTCATCCCAGGGAATGCAACAGTGGTTCAAGATACATAAATCATTAAATGTGATTCATCACATAAACAGAAGCAAAAACAATAGACCCTATGGTCATCCCAATAGATGCAGAAATATTTACAAATGAAATATTTTAATGGCAATTGGTTAGTCCGTTGTCTCTTTTCTGTTTGACTTCTTCTCCATCACAAATCTCCTAGGGTCAGACAACAATGGAGTAACCATGCCATTTTAGAATCTGGGTAAGGGAAACTTGAGTTGGAGATACATTAATGTATACTTGATTCTAGTATACTTATGTTTCACAGTGTTTTACATGTACAGTTGTTGCTGACTTATCAGTCATCACTGAAATTAATGTATAGATCCAGAGTTTATAATGTGATATGAACATGCTCTAGGATTCTTAGCACAGAATATTCATAGGCAGTAAAGAAGAAATAAGGTTTAAAACATATAGAGCAAGAAGCCAGTCTATGGAAAATTCTAATTATCAGACATATAAAATTATAAAAAGAGGATTCAGTTCTCATTGACACTAATAAAAATGGAAGTTCTATTCCTTCAGGAATAGTATCAATAATGCTGCATATGTAATTATCAAAACAACATGAAGTTTTAGGAATCCCTTAAAATATGATTTATTAGAATTTCTACATTTGTAGGGCACAAACCAAGAGCAGTACTGCATATAGTGAATGTATCCCAACTATTAATAAAAAGAAATTAGTTTGCAATTTAGCAATGCTAGAAAGAAAATTAAATTATTTGTCTGTAATCTTTATAGATGTTATCAATTTATTTGTCTTATAATGAGAAATGTCTTATAATGAGTTGCAAACCATATGCAACTAAATATATAATGAAGAACATTACAGAACTATGTGAGGCAATTAAGTAATAAATATAGTAAGTTATGTTTCTGTATTTTAATATTTATAGATTATATAAGATTTATACAATTTATAAGTTGTATTTTTATTATTCTATATGAATGTTCATATTTGTATCTAACTTTAAATTTTAAATTCCTTTTATTAAAGAGAGTCCTCAATAATTGTATACTTTTCAGGAAAGACAAAACTAGAATCTACCCTTACATGTACTATAAAACTTAAGGTAACCTTGAAAACACAAAGTAAAAGATAAAGGGAACTCTGTGTATATGGTACTATCAACCTTATATGACATGTATACCAAGAAAGCTCTTTATTTCTAGGGAATAGAAAATATAGACATATTCAGTTTAAGTGTATTGACAAATGATACCAACACAAGGTTTAATCAATTGCACCCAATTTTCCCTAACTTCCTCTTCCAGGTTGCCTTTTTAAAATACAGTTTGTTTATTTAAAGGAAGGTGAAAAAGAATCTATTTGGATCTTCTCTAGAATTTCAGGCATTTTTACAAAGTACACTAAACCATGTTACTCATTTGAAGGTTGTCCGTGGTATAATAACAAAAGAAGTCTTATTTGGGGTCAAATGAGGTAGCTGTCCTAAATGAGATTCCCAAAATCATAAAAAATGAATGGAACCATCAAAATGGAAATGAATAATTAAAGTTATGCTCCAGTTCTGCAACTATGAAGATCAGAAAGCACAGAGATAGCTATTAATGTTTATTCTCTCTATATAGAAGCCTAAATTCTATAATAAAATTTAATAACAAATATAACATTTGAAGCTATAATATTATAATATAGCAGTGTTTATGTTTCTGTGTAGAATCGTACAAATAAAATGTCGAGAGAGCATACAGATTTCTACTGGTAAAAAAAAAAGAGTAAGAATCAAGATTACTCAGTCATGCAGAGAGAAGCAGGAAGTGATGGTGAGAAGGAGGCACAAGAGAGTGTAAGAAGGAAGGCAGGCAGCATCACTGACCACCTTTTGTTCCTCACCACATGTTAAGTATTTTATATTCCTTAAAGTCATTCAGTAGTCACAAATCCTGGGTGGTAATTATTATAATAAGAATTTTAGACGCTGTTTAAGGAAGGCGTCTCATCTTCCAGGAGCCACAACTGCATTTAGGATTCACTAACCCTCCTTCATCTAGAGCCCGCTGTCCCCACATGCTGCTCACGGCAGCTCTGGCCTGGGTTTCCTCGGTTTCTGCCCTGCGGGCCACACCCTGCCGAGCCTTCCAGGCAGTGGCCTGCTTGAGGTCCTCACCAGTGGGAACTGAGGGAGGGTCGCATGAGCCCAGGAGGCCACTTGGACAATAGTGAGACCCCGGCTTACTAAAGTATTTTTTTAATTACAAATTTATTTTTCTTTTAGCCTCAGCCATTTTCCATCAGTAAAGTATTTTTAAAAATAAAAAATAAAGAAAGAAAGAAAGAAAGAATTTTAGAGAATAAAAACTAGCAGAGAATTAGAATATCTTGTCCAAGAACACATAGCTATAAGAGATGAAGCCTGGATTCACAATCAGATCTGTCTGAACTTAAAGCCCACAGTCTTCCCACTCTCAAGGCCGAGGTCTGTCAAGAATGGCACTAGAAGCAGAACCGCCATGAGTACCATGTTGGTCAGATTCTGGAGCAACAATACTACCGTTGATGACACAGCAAAGGTGTATAGTGTTTACTATGCTCTGGGCAGGCTTTTAAGCACTTTACATATGTTACTATTACCTCATTGAATCCTCCTAGTTTAGTTCATAGAAGTAGAGGTAAAATGGCAGTTACCAGAGTGTAGAGTAGTTAAGGGGAAGGGAAGATGTTGGTCAAAGGATATATATTTACAGTTAGAAAAGGAATAAATTCAGAAGACCTATATTGTGTCCTTGAAAAAATGTTAACAGAGTGAATATTAAGTGTTCTGACTACAAAAACGAGAACTATGTGAGATAATTTGTTATGACTACTTAACTATACTTAACAATTACACAATGCATATATACTTCAAAACATCGTGTTGTACATGATAAATACATATAATTTATATGTCAATTTAAAAATTTGGAAAAAAAGAGATGGGGCCTCCAAAGTGTCTGGCACAAATGAAATACTGAATAAATATTAACTTTTTTAAAATCCTCCTAATAACGGCATATGAAAAGTACTGTTATTTCCATTTGGCTAAGGAGGATGTTTGTAGGATGGAATTCTGTTCCCTAGGCCTCTCCTTTACTTTCTCCGATTGGATGATCTGAATTAAATGTTATTAAGGGCACCAGTGAGATTCTTTATCTTTTGTGGCAATGAGGGAGGTGTAGAGGAAATTAAAGCATATTCCAAAAGGAAAGATAAATTTGCAAGAGAAGGGGACCCTCATTTTAATATACTATTTTCTATACCATTGTAAAAGCAACACATGATTGTAATAAAAGCACAAACAGTTTGAAGTACATAAAGAGTAATATTCTCCAGCATCCATTGTAATCCTACTCTGGAGAAGTTAAACACACAGGCACACATAAACTTACACATACACCTAACTATAGCTTATGTGCATCTTTAAGTACTTAAATTGGCTTCATGATGTATGGTACTATTTTGTAAGTATTAGTCCATCATATGGATATACCATAACCATAAGTAGAATTAAAAGTACTTGAATCTATGCAAGTTTTAGATATCAATAAAAAAATTGCCCCTACTTCAGTAGAAACATATAACAAGTTCCATCACCCTTTTCTCACTCTTAGCAGATACTCAGGCTTCCACTGTAGCAATAGATCTCTTAACCAATCTCTACATAACTGACTCATCAGATTAGCTAATGTTCTTCATTTCCTCAATAAAAATGTAGAAATTGATAACCGTGGCACACTAAATACTCAAAACTGCCAAGCTACTTTCTATTGGGTCTCTTTTGTTTCCACCAGTTTCCAAGAGTCAGTTACGTTTCCACCCAAACATGTTTATGACAGTTTAACATGTGTAATTATAACACAAATTGAAGAAATACAAGTACTAAATATAGCTGTTTCTATAAAAACGAAATTGAATACTTTGGAAAAATTAATTTTAAAAAGTGCTATGGGCCGGGCGCTGTGGCTCACGCCTGTAATCCTAGCTCTTGGGAGGCCGAGGCGGGCGGATTGCTCAAGGTCAGGAGTTCAAAACCAGCCTGAGCAAGAGCGAGACCCCGTCTCTACTATAAATAGAAAGAAATTAATTGGCCAACTGATATATATATAAAAAATTAGCTGGGCATGGTGGCGCATGCCTGTAGTCCCAGCTACTCGGGAGGCTGAGGCAGAAGGATCACTCAAGCCCAGGAGTTTGAGGTTGCTGTGAGCTAGGCTGACGCCACGGCACTCACTCTAGCCTGGACAACAAAGTGAGACTCTGTCTCAAAAAAAAAAAAAAAAAAAAAAAAAAAAGTGCTATGAAATCAGATATAGAAGAAAACCCTAAAAATCATAGGGAAATCTACAAGATTCTACAAGGAGTATACACTCAGATTGTTTCACAGCTGCCTGGGTGATAGAGTGAGATGCTGTCTCAAAAAAAGGGGGGGGGTGCAGGGAGAGAGAAAGCATCACATTACTTAATCTGCACCCTACCTTCTTAGTTTGCCTATTAAACTAAGAATATATGAAAAGAAATAGGTTTTTAAGTTACATCATTCCTTTACTAGTTGTAACTAGAAGTGTAGGAAGAAAGAAACTATAGATTTTAGAACTGCCCAAAAAAGGGAGAAACAATTTTTTAAAAAGTAAAGCTAAATAAATGTTCAATGCATACATGTAACTATATATGCTATATAAAAGAAAATGCCCAATTTATAAAAAGTTTCTTTAAAAGCATAAAGCAACATGGAAATATAGTGTGTGTAGATGATGAATTATTTTTTAGAATTAAAATACTAGGAAGGATTTCACTATCTTTGTCAAAAATAAAAAAGCCATGTCCATTACAGGAAATTACAGTCTGCCTAGGAAAAAAATTATTTAAGAAGGTAGAATTTTTTAAATTTTCATTCCAAGTTTTATAAATCTTGAAAAAAAACTTAAACATGTTTACCTATGTGCTCTAAATCATATCCTGCCAATTAACATAAAGAACAAAACAATCAATAGCAATTCTGACTTTTAACGGAAGGCACTATATTAATAATAGTTATTTTAAGTATTTAAAAATATTTTAAAACTTTATAATAATACTTTATCATTTGCTTATTAGGGAGCATAAAATTATGATGTTCTGTTATTGTTCAATACCAGAATTCACCATACATATATAGGAAATCAATATACACATAAATTATCATATTTTAATGACTCTAGGATAACTTTTACATTTGAATATTAAGTTGACACAGCACATATTGTAAAGTACATCTTAGTTCTAAGGAAATCTAGCATTAAAATTATCATTAAAGCACATACTTACTCATAAAAAGGATCCGTTAGGAGGGCAAAAATTCAATGTGAAAATCTTTGATATATAATCATCAAATACAAGTCAATAAATTTGAAATTTTTAAAAAGCTATCTCAAACTCTGTCAAAACCCTGAAAAGTCCTTGCAATTGCTAATACAAAAATAACGCTATTATTTACACAGTTCTGCAATAGTTTATTTCAGTGTTGATGCCCACAAATTTTTTAAAGGTAAACAAACCAAAAAAGTAGAATATACAAAATAATACAGTTTAAATGTACTCTGAAAATTTATGATTAGATTGGAATATTTTTTTCTCTTTATAAGCTCATCTGAATTTAAAGCTATTCTGGTTCTGCCATTTCTCTTTCCCTCCTGCATCATTTCAAGCCAAAAGCTTTAAAATAATATACTCAATCACCATTCTGAGAAAAGTCATAGAATTTTAATCAACAACAATAAATAGTTTTCTGTTGTCAAGGAAACACTGTGCTTTTAAGCTTCATCATTGAAACTATAAGATTTAATAGAAACATACTTGATCTCAGCAGGGTGAACCATGATCTATCTATCATTCTCACAACATGAAGTACTTGAATACTATCTCTGTTTCATTATAGACCCTGAAAAGTTCTCTATTTTTACTAAAGATTGATATCTTTAAAGTGTATGCAGAATTTCTAGTGAAATACTGCAGGTTGAATACATGCATTTATCACCAACCCCACTACAGTTACAATGAAAGAATTAATAAGATATTAATCTATGAAGATAATGAGAATGAAAAAGTAAATCTCAGACAACAAGAAATTTTTGAAAAATTTTAGAAGCAAGAAACCTAATAGCCCATCAGTAAGTATGCAGAGCAGACAAAGATGTTACTTACGAGCTTAAGGGTATGAAAAGCCAAGAAATTAGAAAATGCACATTTCAGGACCCTGGAAAGTGTCAAGAGTTAGAGGTACTAGGAGTACAAGAATTAGTACTACCAGAAAAGCAGAAATACTGTGTAGTTTCAAAACAGGAGGAGTGGCTGAAGATTTTTACAGCTTGCAGCTAGACCCCTAAATCACTTGGGAAAAGCTATGCAATTCTCTTGTAGTCTGAGGAGGCTGGGCATGTACACTCCAGTGAGGCTGAACTAAATGTCTCTTGACTCAAGACACTAGGCAGAGCTAAGTGATAGATACCAGAATCAAAACCTGGAGAATGAAGCAAAAGATAGCATATGAGGATTAAGACCCACTGGGACTCTCAGAACCTTAGTTTATATCTCCAGGCATGAAATTGAATATATTCTCTTCAACTAACTAGGATAAGAGGGAAGGACAACAATATGGGCCATCATGGAGCCTTAAGGAAATGCCAGTCCTTAACTCATCATTGAAACCTTGCAGTCAATAAACCATGCCCTTCAAAGGACTTGAACAGAAACTTTTCTAAAGAAGACAGAAGAATGGCCATCAAACATATGAAAAAATGCTCAACATCTCTAATCATCAGGGAAATGCAAATCAAAACCACAATGAGATATCACTTAACTCCAGTGAGAATGGCCTTTATCAAAAAGTCTCCAAACAATAAATGCTGGCATGGATGCGGAGAGAGAGGAACACTCCAACACTGCAGGTGGGACTGCAAACTAGTTCAACCTCTGTGAAAAGCAATATGGAGATACCTTAAAGTGATACAAGTGAATCTACCATTTGATCCAGCAATCCCATTGCTGGGCATCTATCCAAATGCTCCAAAGACACTCTACAAAAAAGACACCTGCACTCGAATGTTTATAGCAGCACAATTCATAATTACAAGGCTGTGGAAACAGCCCAAGTGCCCATCAATCCAAGAATGGATTAATAAAATATGGTACATGTATACCATGGAGTACTATTCAGCTCTAAGAAACAACGGTGATATAGCACATCTTATATTTTCCTGGTTAGAGCTGGAACCCATACTATTAAGTGAAGTTTCCCAAGAATGGAAAAACAAGCACCACATATACTCACCAGCAAATTGGTATTAACTGAAGCACCTAAGTGGTCACATAGGTACTACAGTAATAGGGTATTGGGCAGATGGGAGGGGGGAGGGGGACGGGTATACATATATAATGAGTGAGATGTGCACCATCTGGGGGATGGTCATGCTGGAGACTCAGACTTGTGGGGGGAGGGGAGGAAAGGGCATTTATTGAAACCTTAAAATCTGTACCCCCATAATATGCTGAAATAAAAAAAAATAAACCATGCCCTTGCTGCAGTTTGCAGTCAGAATTTTAGTGTTTTACTCTAGAATATGAAAACACAGCTAAGAATCACCTGATACTTGAGAAAATCCTGTGATATGGAATGTAGATAACAAAACAAACAAGTAGGCAGAGGCAACAGAGACTATGCTGGGATCAAAAGGAAATTTTAAATACACTATAATGTAAAATATTATATATATTTAAGATATATATATAATTTATAATTTTAAATACATATATCTGTGTACA
Source organism: Microcebus murinus (assembly GCF_040939455.1). Lineage (NCBI taxonomy): Eukaryota > Metazoa > Chordata > Mammalia > Primates > Cheirogaleidae > Microcebus > Microcebus murinus. The sequence goes on from NC_134108.1 coordinate 76,220,586, forward strand.
CAGATATGTACATAGACTATCAATTAAGTTTGAGGAAAGGACAAAGACATTTCAGACATGCACGCACTCAAAATTTTCCTCTAACATATCATCTTTTAAAAAACTACTGGATGATATGAGTCCCACCAAGAGTAGAGAGTAAACCAAGGAAATTGGAAAATGAAAAATGTAGAAAACAGGGAATCTGACAGAGGAAAGAGGCAAAGGGAAAAGTTCTAGGATAAATGTTGTGCTACAGGCAGTAGAAAACTAGTTTTGATTGGTGCATAAAGATAGATGATTCCCGGAAAGATATTTTCAGGAAAAAAAAATATTATTTAAGGGTTTGAATGTATTGGAAGATTGGCAGTTATGCTGGAGAGTCTACAGGTGAATTACCAACATTTATATTAAAAATTAGCAAAATTTTTAAAGATATCAACAACTAACTTCAGAAAATTTTATAAGAAATGTATACTATGTACTAGATCTATGTACTATGTACCAGCTGAATAGTGCAGTACTTATGTAGCCATTATAAGCACGACATGTTTACCCCCAAAATTTGATATATCAGGAGGATCAAGAAAAGAAAAGTATGTAGGAGAGGAACTTGGTACAAAAGTTCAAGAAAAAATATCCAAAAGTGAAAAATAATTATCAAGCAGCAATATAGGTATCTTTTTACCAGGATATGGAGGTAAATATTTAATAGCACAAGGAATTTTTGCCCTTGAAAAAGGAATATCAGGACAAAAGGGGGTAGGAAAGTAGACAACTATTTCTGCTATAGTGTTCTTTGAGATTTTAAAATAGCTACAAGTTTTACACTGACACAAATTAAGTTTAAAAACTAAAAAACTAAGTGTATATGGGAATAGGACTGTTCTACAAGCAGTAGGGACCCATGGCCCCTGTTCATAATCCTGTTTTACCTTAAATGCAGCCCTCCTCTGAGGACCCAGTTTCTCCTGTAGCCCTCTAGAGGGAAGGCCATTGCATGTCTAATCTCCCATGTACATCAATGCCTGGAAGTGGGCTAGCCATTCTTCCTACTCCCCATTATTGCTTCTGAACCATTTCTCCACGCTTCTCTTTCAAAACCCCAGCTCCTTTGATGCAGATATTGTCTAGCAATTACCACCCACTACTTCTCTTTGTTGTTTTACTCTATAAAACTCCTTGTCGCACTTCTTCATTATTGAAGACATTTTCTCTCATGTGCGTTCCTCATTGAAAATGTGTGCATTTTATTATATGTAAATTATATCTTAAGAGAGTTGATTTAAAATATTAAAGTAAGAGAAAATTCAGTGTTACAGGCCTATTTAATCACTGATCAATATGACAATATCTAGTAGGGACATGAGTGACAGAAAAGTACAGTTCAGTGAGAAGTTCGGTGTGACAAACAGTAGGAAGATACAGGTAAGGAGAAACAATCAGATTTCAAATCAGAAAGCTGGTGATTTAATGAGTGTTGCTTAGAAACCACCAACTTCTTCATACACACACACACACACACACACACACACACACAAACTTGAAAGTATACATACATCCAGGGCAAAGAAAATAGATTTAGTAAGAGTATATTTGGGATGATAGACCCTAAGTCAAAGCTTTGGAATGTGTACCACCTCAGTCATCATACTTGTTCCACATTATTCATGTAAAAATATAATATGGCCTCATTTAAAGTGAGTAATACTCAAAATCCAACTAAAAGGTTTCTAAGCATAGATAAAGGAAAAAAAAGATACGTGAACAAATTCATAGCAAAATTTATCTATTTCAATTAGATTATAAAAACCTGCTACCTCCACAAAGAGGCAAGGTTCAGAGAAGAAGTGTAAAGTTTCAAAGAAGAAAGTACATAAAGACAGAATCTAGTAGACCTCAATAGAAAAAGAAGAGAACAATGCAGAAACATCAACCAGAAGAAAGCAAGGTTTTAATCAACTTAGAATAACATGGTTAAAATCCAGAAAGAGACACTGTGAGTTAGCAAGAGAAAAGAAAATGAAATTAAATGGAAAATAACAAGTGTATAGCTAAATAGATAGCCCTTTTCCAGAAAAGACAGCAAAGAAGATTCAAACTATGCATGTTAGTTATTCCTGAAAAAGAGACCTCATCAGATAAAATTTTCAAAGATATTTTACAAGCAAACCTCCCTAAAATATGAGCACATCATATCCTAAGAAAAATGGGTACAAATAATCAAGACTATCCCAAGGTATATTCTAATGAATTTATTGAACTTTCATGATAAGGGAAGAATCCTAACGACTGTCAGGTCCATAAAGCATACCCGAAGCAAAAAGGAAATAATCAGACGGTCTCAGATTTCTCCACAGCAGCACCATAGGCAGGTAGAGAGTGGAGCATAGTCTCCAAAGTTCTGACGAAAAGACAGTAGTACCCAAAGATTCTATGTCTGTCCAAGTGGTTTTTCAACTATAAAGAAAACAGACATTTTCAAGTAGACAGGGCTACAGGGATTACAACATCCATGAGCTTTGTTCACAAAACTACTTGCCAATGAAATCTAGCCAAAAGAGGAAAATGTAAAATAAAAAGACTAGGAAAAACAAAGGTAATCAGAGGTGAACTTAAAAATCAATTTAAATATTAAGCTAAGGCTAAACACATGTGGATATTATACAGTCATTAGAGAATAAAACTGAAATAGTAATGCTACTTGAGCTCAATATTCCAAAGTTATCCTCAAAACCAAGTGTAGCCTACATGGCAATCTGGATAAAATTATCAAACTCTCTGAGCTTCTTTAGCTGAGATGATATTTTAATGCTGTTTTATGGCATCCTTGTTTCTATACAGTGGAAGATGCGGTACATTATTTTTTGGATGTCTACCATACCATAATTCTCCCATTGAGTCCCTATGGCTATACAGTTATCTCTGCCTATATGTCCCATCTCATAGATAGAGCTGATTGAACATAAATGCATAATTAACCCAGCTAGACCAATGAGCTCCTCTCCCCTGTGGGCTAGGATTGAGACACAGATATGATAGCTGATGATATATAATGCCAGAACTTGAATCATTACCAAACAAAATTGTATTCTGGTAAAGAGAAATAAAATAGATATACAGAGGTGAGAGACAAACTTAGTTGAAACTAAGGAGGGTAGCTGTTTATGTTTTATGTCCTTCCTAAAGCTTAATATGTATTCTACCTTAGGATTCTATGAGAGATCAGTGAATAGTCATAATGACTTCTCTTAAGTTGATTTGAGTACATTTCAGTTATTTGCAGCCAAGATAGTCTTAAAGATAACAGAAATTACTATGAGAAATGAAATTATAATTAACAGATCCATATTTAAAAAAACAAAAACATGGCCGGGCGCTGTGGCTCACGCCTGTAATCCTAGCTCTTGGGAGGCCGAGGCGGGCGGATTGCTCAAGGTCAGGAGTTCAAAACCAGCCTGAGCAAGAGCGAGACCCCGTCTCTACTATAAATAGAAAGAAATTAATTGGCCAACTGATATATATATAAAAAAAAATTTGCCGGGCATGGTGGCGCATGCCTGTAGTCCCAGCTACCCGGGAGGCTGAGGCAGAAGGATCACTGGAGCCCAGGAGTTTGAGGTTGCTGTGAGCTAGGCTGACGCCACGGCACTCACTCTAGCCTGGGCAACAAAGCGAGACTCTGTCTCAAAAAAAAAAAAAAAAAAAAAAAAAAAAAAAAAAAAAAAAAAAAAAAAAACATAAAGCTGAATGAATTCAAGTAGAGTTCAGGCTGAGGGGCAATGATGATTCCACTATCAAGAAAATAGGAAACCAGCAGTTCTGTTTAGCAACAAAATAGTCTGGCTATGGTTGTTAAACTTGACTATTCAAACCATGTTTCTACAAAAAGAATGTCATGGCCAATTTAAAGATATCAGAGTATGCATATTACAAGTTGGGAAATATACAGTGACAGAGACAGATTTAAGAGAAGAATTTTCTACAGACAGAGACGAATTTTTTTATAGACAGAGAAGAAAGCAGGGATAGCACCTTAAGACTACTCTATTCTCACTCAAGAAATTATATGACTTGCCAAAATGCAGCATCTAAATTATTTTAATAATCATCTATCTCCAACTATCTCCAACTGGAGATCATATATCTCCAACTTAGACGGATGTCCTTATTGGAGAAAAATATTGTATATTAACATTTGTAACAGGAATATGTTAGAAAAGGGTTAGAAAAGAATTATTATCCATAGGCACCTTCATCAGCCAGAGTATGGCCTCCTACTATGGGCCATACCATAGCTCCAATCTAACACATAAGTAATGTCTTAAAAGCCCAAACTGCATTTCATATCTTGGGAGTAATATACATGAATAAATAAAGGAAATGTGTCTGTTGGCCATTGTTTTTCCTCTAGGCCTTAAGACCAAAGCCATTAAAAGATAAAAATGGGATCAGAAAGAATCCCAGGAAGAGATATTGATAACAATAATAAACCCAACTCCGACAGTTCAACCAAGCAAATCCATGGAGGGGACCATGATGCAACAAGTACTTGGCTTAGTTGACTGAAAATAGAGTTCCCTAAAACCAAACAATATCAACAAAAATGTCACCAAAGTCTACAAAAATGTTAACATCAAAAATAAGACCAAAAAATAGAAAAGAGAATACTCTCAACCTAATCAACAAAATGTAAATGACTCAAACCAATATAGGAAACTCAACATCAAGGTTTTTCTAGATATGACTACAAAGGATATTGGCAATCTAGAGTGGATTCCTACAGACTATGGACAGTCCAACAGACTATGGTTCTCTGTGAGAACCCTCCCCTGTTGTACCTTCAGGGCGGCTCTGAAGAATATCATATAAAGAAGTCATACTGGTGGGAAGAACCTGAGGCAGCTAGAATTGTTAAGGACGGACCTCACTCTATTTCCCAGGAAGTAAATCAATAGACTCAAAAGTCTATGACATTAACTGCTCAGCCCATCTTCCTCAGACTACAGCATGCCTTCCCTTGAATCTCAAAGGTATCTCAGAGGAAGAAAATTTTGATATCACCAATGTGATGATATAAACCAAAGGCATATTAAATAAACTATATTATTTATTCAGTTCTATTTTATCTCTGACAATGTTAAAATTTTGCACTTTTGTCAAGATAAATGCTAAAAACAGAGAAACATTATGATTGCTATATCGTGGAGAGAAGGATCAATACCCCCTCATGTTGGCCCTCCACCAATCATTCTAGCCACACTACAGCTTTGACTTTCTCATAGCAACCATGGGCCACAGGAGGTTTCTAAACACAAAAGGCCAGAGGTAGCAAAATGTAGAATAATGAGGGTAGAGAAACAGAATGTTGGTGCCTCACAGACAGCAAAGCTGTTCCTAGGGCATGAGTAATCAAGAACAAGCACTTTGCAGAATATTTTGGAGAGAAGTAAAAGCTCCTTGGAAAGTCAGTAATAAAAACTCAAATTCAAATGAAGCTGAGCAAAGGGTCAGGCAAAGGCTACAAATCTTATGCAAATTGCTGTTGCAATAAAACATCCTGGAGTAGACTGGCATAGGACTAAAATACTGTGGAACAAGAATAAGAGGGCTACAGAAGACAACTGGCCAGTGTAACTTGGAAGAAGAAACATGAAAATTAAATATGAACAAATCCCTACCATGTCTATAATTTCTGATGATTTTCACCAACTCATAATTGATTTTCACCAATTCAATTATGAAAAATGAAAGTGTATTATTGGCTGCTGAAAATCCATAGTTATAGAAAGCAAATTAAACAAGTTAACAGTCCAGGTCTGCTATATATAGTTCTTGTTGCATAGAAGATTTTTTATTGTTTTATAAAATACTTTTACAGTCCCTCTGTATATTCACCAAAATTCTGATCCTTAGAAAAGAGAAAACAGGTGAGCAAATAAATTTGGATTTTTAACAAGACATGTCTGGTGACCAACAAATCATTTGAAAATATAAAACTTTCATTAAAAATGGATTTTGCTTAGGTAAATATGCATAATAGCAATGTTCTGGATTTTCTCGTCAGTGAGACAAAGAAAGGTTTATCATATATATTAAGATGTAAATACTGGAAAGGAGGAAATAAGAAAGGAGATTTTTCTATTTGTAGAAAAAGCTGCTGAAAGAACTGACATAACATTTCAGGTGTGCAATTTATCAATATGGCAAAAACATTATGCAATCTCTTTCAGGAAATCATCTTAGCTCAAAAAATGACTTGAAATGACCAGAGATGTGAGCAAATATTTGTAGGAAGTATGTTTACAATAGCTTTATTTCTCTGGTAAGGAAAAAAATAAGGGTGTTCATTTTGGCAGCACATATATAGACGGTCTCCAACTTACAATGGTTTGACTTATGGTTTTTTGACTTTATGATGCCACAAAAGTGATATACAATCAGTAGAAACTGTACTTCCTTCACCATGCTGAGCAGCAGCAGCCAGCCACAGCACCCAGTCATCCCATGTTTTCAATACAATATTTTTAACTTACAATGGGTTTATCAGAAAGTAACCCCAGTGTAAGTCAAGGAGCACCTGTACTACAATTGGAACAATACAAAGAAGATTAGCACGACCTCTGGACAAGGATTACACATAAATTTGTAAAGCATTCTATATGTTTGAACCCAACGAGTTTACCAAGACACATAATAATCAAATTATAAAAAATCAAAGACAAAAAATTTTGAGAGCAGCAAGTGATAAGAAATATATTACATACAAAGTTGTCTTACTACAACTATCAGTGGACTTCTTAGCAGAACCCTGTAGGCCAGGAGAGAGTGGGATGATACATTCAAAATGTTGAAGAAGAAAACCATCCAACTAAGAATATGTTACCCAGCAAGTCAATCTTTTAGCAATGAAAGAGAAATAAAAATCTTCCCAGATAAGCAAAAGCTAAGGGAGTTCATCACCACTAGGTTTGTGTTATGGGAATTGCTAAAGGGAATTTTGTTTCTTTAAACAGAAAAAATAACGCTACTAATTAATAACACAAAACTTACAAAAGCACAAAACCCAATGGTATAAATAATACAAAGCAAATTTAAGAATACTCAAGGACTGTAATAATGGTATGTAAAGTTGTTTTATCCCTAGTACAAGGATTAAGAACAAAAACATCATTAATAATAACCATTGCTAAAATAAATTGTCAAAGGATACATATCATAAAGTGGTGTAAATTTAAACATCAAAAATGTAAAATAGGGGAAGAATAAAAGTAGAAAGTTGTTGTATGAAATGAAAGTTTAGTTGTTATCTTCTTAAAATAGATTGTTATAAATAAACATGTCCTATGTAAGATTCATTTGTAACCAATCAGCAAAAATCTACAGGAGATGCACAAAACAAAAAAGAAAGGATTTGAAGCATACCACTACAGAAAACCATCAAACCACAAGGGAGGATAGCAAGAAAGGAAGAACAAAGTACTTATAAAACAACCAGAAAACAAAATTGCAGTGGTAAGTCCTTACTTGTTAATAAATACTTTGAATGTAAATGAATTATGTTCTCCAATATTCTCCAGTATTCTCCAGTCTTCACTGGATTAGATGATGGTATACTCAAGTTACATGGGGCAACTCTAACTATAAATCAACACATTGATCAGAGGAAAAGATTTAGCACTGAGTAGGAAGATCAGATTATATGAAATTCCAGTAGGTCCTGCTAAAAACAACAGGAGAATATAAAAATCAACAGGAGTGAGGCAAAAAGAAGAAAGCCTGAGTTGGCAGAATCTCAACAAGCAAATTTAGGTTCTAAAGGAAACCTTGTTGCCTGGTTCAGTTTTCTGATCAAAAGAATTCCCTGGAGTAAGAGAATAACCTCTTTTCATTAAAACTTTGTTGAAAGTTTGTTTATTTTCTTCAAATGAGAAGGCTAATAAAAGTGACCGTCATTCTCCCAAGTAGTACAGAAAGTACTAATCAATATTCATGCTTCTGCAAAAAAATTCATATTCTCCGATAAATAAAAGCACATTGTAGTATATGAATATATTTAAACACTTAACTATTGGATCATTTTCCATATTCATCTGTTCCTCTGCTCTTGGGTATAATAACCGGATAAATATTTAACAATAACTTCAGAGTGAAGCTGTTCCCAAAGGAAAAAAGTATTAATTATAAAAGTAATTCTGATTAACAAGAAAAATCTTTGCACATAGAGTAGCAGATGAAGAATTAAGCATTTTCTTGAATTCTGAAGGTCCCAAAGAAATTTTAGTACTGGGTCACAGCAGGAGAGATATATTACTGCAAATGCTTTTGCTACCAGTAATGGAATATCAAAAGAAAAGTGCCATAAGCAAGAAATAAAATTCCTTATCTCTCATAACAGTAAGCACCCAAGTAGGTGGTTCTGATTTGACTACTTCAGCAGTTCAGTCTAGAGAAGATTCTGCCTTGGCTTCGCTGTTCTACCCACTGACACAGGTTAATTGCTACTTATTCAAGCAATGTGTCCCCAGGATAATGTGCAAAGACTGGCAGGACCAACTTGCTCACTTGGGTCCCTTTTCCTGGAAGCATCCAGCATACATCCCATTACATCTCACTGACCAGGGTTTTATCCCATTTCCATACCTAGCTAAACCAACCATTGCAAAGTGGGGAGGAATTATTTAATTGGCTTAGAGTAATAAACATTCAACCCCTGAGGTGCACAATGAGGAAAATGGAGATTCTGTTTACAAATAAGAAGGGAGATGCTTGTAGGGTAGGCAGCCAACAGTGTCTGCCCCAGGAGAGTTCCAGAGAGTGTAAGCTAAGCCAAAAGCCAAATGCTTTGCCGTCCTGTATGAGGCCCTATTCGCCTTCTCTGCAGCTTTGCCTACTGTTGCCTGAATAAACCAAGCACTTATATTGGTCATATCTTTGAAAATTTGATTCTTTCATCCTCTGTTGAATTTATGACCACTATCTTCCAATCACAATTATTTTTAATAAGCTTAGTGAACAAGCAGGCTCATCTACCCCCTCTAGCAGAATACGTACCTTCTTTCTCTAGCCTTCCATGGTTTGGAATTTCTCTATTTGCTTTGTATCCGTTGCATGTCTCTCACCACACTGGAGTGAAAGCTTCTCGAAAACAGAAATGGTGTCATATTCATCTTTTACGTGTGATTCTGGTGCTTTCAATGTAAAAGGTATTTAATAAACATCATTTAAAAAGTCATCTTTTTTAAACCACTCAGTAGAATTCCACGGTAGGGATGCTTTCTCTAAGAAGCAAAAAGAGTGCTCTTATGTGAGTGATCACATCTTGCCCTGACTCTGCCCTTTTCCATTTATCAAGCTTTATTAAGTTTTTGTCTTCTTTGTGTTTGCTATAATAATTTCTCCCTCATTTAATAATATAACTTTCAAAATAAGTATCAGTTAAATCAAACATTGTGAACTCAAAAAGATAATATAGGACAAAAATTTACATCTCTCTAATCAAATAAGAATGGTAGCTTAAAATATCTCTGGAAAGGAGACACTCTAACCACTTGGTAAGTCATGTTGAACATTTGTTAATCAGGTAACTTTTCCTTTGACCTGGTCTAAATATTTCATATAGGATCTTGAATCCTTTTCAATTTTACTCTGTCTGTAGTAGAGATAAGACTAGAATCTTTGCTGTGATCAGGTTTTATGTTTTAGTAAAATTACTCAGTATCTTAACATGCTAGCTTATTTATGGGATTCTCAAACTTCTGAATTTTTTTTAATTTTATTTTTAAATTTCAGAATATTGTGGGAGTACAAACATTTTGGTTACATATATTGCCTTTGCACCACCCGAGGCAGAGCTACAAGCATGCCCTTCCCCCATACAGTGTGCTCCATACTCATCAGTTGTGAATTTACCCATCACCTCTGCCCTCCTCCCACCTGCCCAGCAGCAAATGAATGTTACTTCCATGTGTGCACATAGTGTTGGTCAGTTAGTACCAATTTGATGGTGAGTACATGTGGTGCTTGTTTTTTCATTGTTGTGATACGTCACTTCAAAGAATGGTCTCTAGCTCCATCCAGGATAATACAAGAGATATTAATTCACCGTTTTTTTTAATGACTGAGTAGTACTCCATGGCATACATATACCATATTTTATTAATCCGCTCATGTATTGATGGGCATTTAGGTTGTTTCCACATCTTTGCAATTGTGAATTGCAATTGCTATAAACATTCGAGTGCATGTGACTTTTTTTCTTTGGGTAGATATCCAGTAGCTGGATTGTTGATCAAATGACAGTTCTACTTTTAGCTCTTTGAGGTATCTACATATTACTTTCCACAGAAGTTGTACTAGTTTGTAGTCCTACCAGCAGTGTATGAATGTTCCTATCTCACTGCATCCGCTCCAACATTTATTATTTTGGGACTTTTTGATAAAAGCCATTCTCACTGGGTTTAACTAATATCTCATTGTGGTTTTGATTTGCATTTCCCTGATGATTAGAGATGTTGAGCAGTTTTTTATGTTTGTTAGTCATTATTCATCTTCTTTTGAAAAAGTTTCTGTTAGTGCCTTTGCCCACTTTTTAATGATTTTTTTTATTTTTTTCTTGTTGATTTTCCTAAGTTCTATATAGATTCTAGTTATCAGCCCTTTATTGGATGTGTAGAAAGCAAATATTTTCACCCATTCTGTAGGTTTTCTATTCGTTCTAATGATAGTTTCCTTGGCTGTGCAGAAGCTTTTCAATTTGATCAGGTGCTATTTATTTATTTTTGTTGCTGCTATGATTGCTTTGAGGGTCTTCTTCATAAATTCTTCATCTAGGCCAATGTCCAGAAGAGTTTTCCCAACATTTCTTTTAGAATTTTTGTGGTTTCATGTTTTAGGTTGAAGTCTGTTATCCATCATGAGTTGATTTTTGTGAGAGGTGAGCGGTGTGGATCTTGTTTCAGTCTTTTGCATGTTGCTATCCAAGAAAAAGAAATTTTTGAATCTTAACAAGAGGCAGAGTATGTCTTCCATATAGAGGTAAAAAAAAAAAAAAAAAAAAAAAAAAAAAAAAAAAAGCCAGATCTTCAAGATTTTAAACCCACGCCAGTCAGATGCACTGGGTTGGGCTATGATTTGGCAGCTGGTGGTATGGGGAAAATCCAGTCCTGGATGGCAACAGTGGCAGTGGGCCCACCACGGGTGCCCAGTTGCCACAGGAGGTGTTACAAGCTGTGGGTCCAGGGTCCAGAAATGTCACCAGCAGAGTCCTCACAGGATAGTTCTGGTGGCCTGGCCTCTCTTTATTTCTGCCTGCTTCCCAAGACTGTTTCTCCAGCTTCCTTAGAAAATTTGCCAGCTTCCCAACACTCATTCAAACTCCTGCTATGGGTGAGTCTCAGTTAGTTGTAAGAACCATAACCAGTATTTTATGTAAATACTACAGATATAAATGCTCATATTAGTGTGGTACTGAACAGTCTCGAATTACTTTTAATCATTATTTCATTTGCACTTGAAAATTCCAAAGGTTTTCTTCCTTCCTTTCTTCCTTTCTTTTTTCCTTTCTTTCTTTCTTTTTTCTTTTGTCACTTATTTTTTGTTTCTTATTTATGAAGCTAGGGTAAAAAGTTCCAGTAGTATTCTTTATCTAAAAGTTTTCTACATCCCTTTAAAAGCATAAATTTAAAGTGGATATAGAACTCATGTGAAGCTCTGTGAACGCTAAAGATTCAGTGTAATTATCACTGACCTTCAAATAACCCCTACAGACCAAATGGGATAAAGATGTTTTCCATGCTTAAAAGGCCAACTAATTTCTCTCAGCCAGCTTTTAAGCAAACATGGGATTGTATTTTTTTTTAATATAATCATGTTCTGTAGAACGATACTTTGGTCAACGGACTGCATATATGACAGTGGTCCCATAAGATTATAATGGACCTAAAAAATTTGTAACGCCTAGTAACATCATAACACCTTAGTACAACACAACACATTACTCACGTGTTTGTGGTGATGCTGGCGTAAGCAAACCTACTGCGCTACCAGTCGTATAAAAGTATAGTACATACAATTATGTACAGTACATAATATTTGATAATAAAAACCAAATGACTGGTTTATGTATTTACTATACTATTCTTTTAATTGTTATTCTAGAGTGTACTTTTTCTACTTATTAAAAAGAAAGTTAACTATGAAACAGCCTCAGGCAAGTCCTTCAGGAGGTATTCCAGAAGAAGACATTGTTATTATAAGAAATGACAGCTCCATGTGTGTTACTGCCCCTGAAGACCTTCCAATGGGACAAGATGTGGAGAAGACAGACAGGAATATTGGTGATTCTGACCCTATGTTAATGAGTGTGTTTGTGTCTTTTAACAAAAAAATTTAAAAAGTAAAACAATAATTTTAAAACTATAAAAACTTATAGAATAAGGATATAAAGGAAGAAAATATTTTTGTACAGCTGTACAGTGTGTGTTCTAAGTGTTATTACAAAAAAGTCCCACAGGTTTTGGTAACATGTGTCTCCATTATCATTATGTTCAAAGAAACTCTTGATTTCCCTCTGAATTTCCTCCTTGACCCAATAATTCTTCAATAATAGATTGTTTAGTTGCCATGACTTTGTGAAGCATTGAGTGTTTCTATAGGAATTGAACTCTAATTTTATACCACTATGATCAGAGAAGACTCATGGTATTATTTCTATTTTCTTGAATTTTTTAAGAAATGGGCAACAGAAATGAACAGAAACTTTTCCAAAGAAGATAGAATAATGGCCTGCAAACACATAAAAAATGCTTAACATCTCTAATCATTGGAGAAATGCAAATCAAAACCACAATGACATATCACCTAACCCCAGTGAGAATGGCCTCTATCAAGAAATTCCAAAACAACAAATGCTGGCGAGGAAGAGACAGGAACACTCTTACACTGCTGGTGGGACTGCAAATTAGTGCAACCTTTGTGGAAAAGAATTTGGAGATACCTCAAACAGCTAAAAATAGAAATACCATTCAACCCAGCAATAGCATTATTAGGCATCTACCCAAAAGAGCATAAGACATTCTATAATAAAGACATCTGCACCTGAATGTTTATGGCAGCACAATTCACTATTGCAAGGATGTGGAAACAACCCAAGTGTCCATCAATTCATGAATGGATTATTAAAATTTGGTATATATTTATAATGGAATATTACTCAATTCTAAGAAATGACAGTGAGTTAACACAGCTTATATTATCCTGGATTGAGCTTAAGCCCATTATCCAAAGTTAGGTGACACAAGATCAGAAAAATGGGCTCCACATGTACTTGCCATCAAATTGGTACTAACTGATTATCACTATGGCACTCAAAGGGTAGTGGTGTTCACCAAGGATTTGGGGGTTGGGGGAGGCACTCACATTTTAGGGATGTGGTGAGCATTGTGGAGGGGAAGAGCATACCTCTAACCCTTGCTAGGGAGAGGCAAAGATATAAAATACAACCAAAGTGTTAAAAAAAACCCATACATTTATCAGGTGTCAGGCAGTTGGAGGGGGGGGAAGAGGGATGGGTATATACATACATAATAAGTGTGATGTGCACTGTCTGGGGGATGGACATGCTTGAAGCTCTGACTTGAGGGGAGAGGGGTGGCAAGAGCAATGTACATAACCTTAGCATTTGTACACCCATATTATGCTGAAATTAAAAAAAAGTCAAAAAGTTTTAAAAAACTAAAAAGTTTATAAAGCAAAAAATTACAGTGAGCTAAGGTTAATTTATTATTAAAGTTTTTTTATAAAGTTAGTGTAGCTTAAGTGTACATTGTTTATAAAGTCTACAGTAGCATACAGTAATGTCCTAGGCCTTCACATTTACTCACTAACTCATGCAGAGCAATTTCCAGTCCTGCAAGCTCCACTTATGATAAGTGCCCTATACGGGAATACCACTTTTTTTTTTTATCTTTTAGACTGTATATTTTCTGTACCTTTTCTATGTTTAGATACGTTTTGATACACAAACACATGCTATTGTGTTACAATTGTCTACAGTATTCAGTAGAGTAACAAGCTATACAGGTTTGTAGCCTAAGAGAATCAGGCTAGGTGTGTAGTAGCCTTTACCATCTAGGTTTGCATAAGTATGATGTTTGCACAACAACAAAATCACCTAAGGATGCATTTTTCTGAACATATCCCCATCACTCGGTAACATGCAACTGTTTTAATTAATTAATTTCAATAATGGGCATGGTATGTTATTTTGTTCTAGATATTCTACATATATCTTTGTGGGAGTGTATGGTTTTGTGCCAAATGCACTGTGTGAAATCTTTACTTTTCAACCTTATGCCTTGAGCATCTCAAAGAACAACACATATTCAAGAAAATCAGTCTGTTTTTAATTCAGTGGAACACTGGGTCTTCAAATGAGCCCAGCTGCTGCTCTCCAAATAAGAACCTTGTTGAATTGGTTGGAACTAAGAATTTTGACTTATCATAATGCTGCACAGATAAACAATAAATGTCACTTGTCCTATCAAAATTATATGAGGAAACAAACTAATAAATTATTGGTGCAAAATGACAAGTAAAGCCCACAAAAAGACAAAGAGCTTAGTGTCCATCTGGGCTCTCCAGTCCAGGTGGCCCCTTCTCAGGGGCTGTGCTGTAGATTCTCCCCTTGCCTCCCTAAGCATGTTCCTCCCCACACCCTCAGCCAGCCCTCCCCTGCACTGCCTGCTCTGCAGCATGAGAGTCTGACTCGCGGTTGGCATCGCCACAGCTCTCCTGCTGTCCACCTTCATTCAGGCCAATGGAATTCACATGCAGTTCATAAGACAGTAGGAGGAGGCCGGGTGCCGTGGCTCACACCTGTAATCCTAGCACTCTGAGAGGCAGGGGCAGGCAGATCACTCGAGGTCAGGAGTTCGAGACCAGCCTGAGCAAGAGCGAGACACCGTCTCTACTATAAATAGAAAGAAATTAGCCAGACAACTAAAAATATATAGAAATAATTAGCCGGGCATGGTGGTGCATGCCTGTAGTCCCAGCTACTGGGGGGAGGGGGGGGAGGAAGGCAGAAGGATTGCTTGAGCCCAGGAGTTTAAGGTTGCAGTGAGCTAGGCTGACGCCACGTGACGCCACGTCACTCTAGCCTGGGCAACAGAGTGAGACTCAGTCTCAAAAAAAAAAACAAAAAAAAGAGAGTGGGAAGAGAAAGAGGATGTGCTATTTCTGTCTTGTTCCTTCTCTGCTCTTCTTCTGACCAACCTCTTAAAATAGCCACTTCCCTCTATCACTGCAGCTTCGACTGGGGAGCCCCTCTTCAATGGTTCCAGCTTTCACTGGACTCTAGACTCACAACTCCATTACCTTTCCTAGTCTCTTTGGCCCAAAGGGTGGGAAAGACTTTTCCTTTTTCTCTCTGTGGTCACCTCACCATCACCTGTTTGTTCTTTTAACCCTGCTCCTCCACCTTCAGGCCAGTAGTCCCTTAATTAAATCTCTTCATTGGAACCACCCAAGGTATATTTTATTTACTATCTGAACCCTGACTGCTTACAGGATGAACTACCTGTGGCATTTAATATGAACCACAGTCTTGTTTTCATCCTTTAAGCTCAGGAACCTGTCTTGTTAGCATACTAGATTCATACGTTAGAAAACATGGAATCAAAGCTCAGGGAGGCATGATAAAATCAGAATGATAATTTATTAAAATACAATAATTATATTACTGTAATGATTGGAAGCCTGAGTCTTCCTTCCAGTTTACCTTTTTATTGTAGCATTTGCATGAGAAACCAGCTTGTAGCAAAACTATTCAAAAGTGTGCATGGTGAGTCTAGATTCAGACTGTGGGGAGTTAATTATATTATTCAAATATTTGATAACCTTAGACTAGCATAGCCTGGAGCCTCTTCCATTGCCTCTGTACCCTCCTGAGACACAGGATAGTAGGCCAGGGTAGTATATCCTCTGAAAATTGCCTCAATCTGTGCTGCCAAAATTTCTCTCTCTGACTCTCTTTTTACTGAATTTTCAAGGCAACAATTATGTCCACCTACCAAACCCACTCCCCTCCCATATACACAGTTATGATCAGTGCATTTCTTCTTTAGAAAATTTTTCCATTTTTATAATCAAATCTTATGGGTTAAGGGCCATTCTGCCTTTATAAAGTGATCTTCATACATTCATGCTTTCCACAAATATATGCTGACAATTTTCAATGCATCTGGCAGATGCTGGGTTTCAGAATATACTCTGAAGAATACATTCACTCTCTTACTCATTATATATTGGTTTCTTATTTTCAATGTCAGAAAGCAGTTACATTCTTTATCCCAAGCTCTTTAGGGACATCACATAAAATTCTCCAACTACTAACAATACAGTTATTTCCTACATGAGTATCAAAGAATAATCTAATCAGTGACAGAGCAATACAAAAGGAAAAAGAAAAGAAAATGTTTACAGAACTGCTAGAGAGATAACAAGGGATTCTGGGTGTCCCAGGGATGAAAGTGGGTGCTATTGCCCCACCTGGGAGAAGGACAAGGGTGGGCCCCAGGCCCCCATCTTGGTCCTGCCCCACTCTAATCCTGCCCTGAGCTACTGCCATACCTGGGAAAGGAGAGAATACCCTACGAATCTGCCAATCGTAACTTAGCACACCAGCTGCAAAAGAATTCAAAGGACTCTCCAGCCCACGGGCCAAGCAGCATAGATACCATAGAGTCTGGAAATTGAGCTATAACAACCCACAGGCATAGTCTCAGACTCAGGTCATGCAACTCCCACTGTCCAATCAAAGTGGTTCCATGGTGACCTCTGAGCCATAGAGAGGTCCCAATCTGGGCACTATAAAACAAGATGCAGACCATAACCAGGCTCTCTTTTGTCCCTTCCTTTTGCTCTCCCTTTGCTGCAACAATGGATCTGGTTATATTATCTGTGGCATTTGTATCATGCTCTGTAAACCTATATATTGCTCTATAGTCCTGTCTTTCTCTCCTCAATAAACCTCATTTTTGTGCTTGCCTTACTTTGGTGCATCTGGTCATTCTTTGACCATGAGTGCACCAAGAACCGACATTTCAGACTAAAACCTGACTGAACCATTTTAATATTCTACATATCCTGAATTTTAGGCCAGGCATGGTGGCTCACACCTGTAATCCTAGCACTCTGGGAGGCTGAGGTCAGGAGTTCGAGACCAGCATAAACAAGTGCGAACCCTGTCTCTACTTAAAAATAGAACAAATTAGTCAGTCAACTAAAAATATAGAAAAAAAAATTAGCTGGGTGTGGTGGCTGTCACCTGTAGTCCCAGCTACTCAGGAGGCTGAGGAAGAAGGAGGATCGCTTGAACCCAGGAGTTTGAGGTTGCTGTGAGCTAGGCTGATGCCATGGCACTCACCCTAGCCTGGGCAACATATCGAGACTCTGTCTCAAAATAAATAAATAAACAAATAAATATCCTGAATTTTACCAACAAAATAATCATATTTGCTAATAATTTGACCAAGTTAAGATTTATTACCTTTTTAAATTATGGTGTCTTGCTTAACTCTGAAATGTGTATGTACTGGTTGCAATTAGAAATCAGAGTGGTCCAGATCCAATTGTGAACTACTAAGTCTGTCCTTTTCATCTCCATCGAACCATCTGTGAAAGAATCATCGTCCTTCATTATGCCGCACTACATCATGCACACCCACATACACAGCCAGTACTTTTTTCTTCTCTCTCCTAATCCAATGCTGTTTGCTAGCTTATCTGCTTCTCTTGCTCCTCTGTGATACACCCCTCACTCAGCAGTGGAAGTGATAACTTAAAAATGTAAATCTGATTAAGTCATTTCCTGGGTTTGAATTCCAGATCTGTCACTTTCTAACTGACCATGGGAAAGTTACTTTACTTTTCTGTGCCTCCATTTCCTCATCTATAAGATAAGGACATTCATAGTACTGTCCTCACAGGATTGTTTTGGACATTAAATGTTTGAATGCATGAAAAATGTTTAAATGGATGCCTGACATTCCTAAGCTAGCTATCATTTTATTGACAAAAGTGTTTTTTCCCCGCATATTTCCTGTGACACCAACTCAGGCAGCAGCTAGGATATTTTATGTTTATTGCTTCAGGGAAAAAATGGCATCAAAGAAAAGAGAAAAGGTCTTCTGAAATTGTTGGCGGAGGAATTCCTTTGAGAAGACATAAGACATTTTGAGTTTCAAAGGTTTCGGGGCATAAAATTTAGACTGTAAACAAATGATTTGGAAAAAAAAAAAAAAACACACTCAAGTGAAAAAGCATAATGCCCAACCCTCCATTAGATAAAAGTTCTGTGTTCAGGAAGGAGTCAAAGAGAACCCTGAGAAAAGGCCCTAGGCCTTGTCTCCACCTCCTAGGCTAAACTCAGGGAGGGAAAGACAGAAGTCTGGGTATGTTTAGAAGCTCTGAGAACAACGAGGGATCCTGTGAGAGTAAGGAAGAAGAAAAAGCTGCATGTCGTATCTTAACAGAAGGAGACGAGGGATGTTGGGTTGGTAGACAACAGATGCCAACGTGGAGAAGTGGAATTTGCCACATTGCTGTCCCCTCTCCCAAATGCCTTGGCATGATATAAGAGCCCCTCTCTGGATGACTAAGATTATCATATATTTTATGCTTAGCTAACGGAGGTCTCAAAAAAATTAGGTCCATCTGTGGAAACATAAAACTATCTACATGTCATAAATGCTTTCCTGTTGCTCTAAATTGCAAGCTTCTTACCTTAGCCTACAAGCACTGCTTGTCCAGGTTCCTGTTTCTAAACCTTGTCTCATACCATATTTTGTTCTTTGTCAATACATGCCAGCCACACACGTCTTTTCTCTTTTGAGAACTGGGGAAACTCTTTTCCCAAAGTGTTGGTGGCTCCTGTGCTCTTAAAATGTTTAGATCATTCTAAGCCTTAGGATATCCTCAAAATCATCTTCTCAAAGAAGCCTTTTCTGACTTAAAAGTAAACTTCCCCATGTGTTCTCCATTTCATATTAATTTCATCCATAGTACTTAACAATTGTTTATTTACTCATTAGTTTACTTATTAGATTTTTTTCTAATCTCCACGAGGCCTAGAATCTTTTTCCATCTTGTTCTTTGCAATGTCTTCAGCATCTAGCACACTTCCTGGCATAGAGTATGCACTCAGTAAATATTTGTTAAATGAATGAGTGAATTGTTTTCTTTCGTCCAACAGTAGAGAAGTTCACGATGTAGTAATAGTGACTTAATATTTTGTCCTTTTCATTTGCAAAAAATTATTTTGAAAAGAAACCTTAAAGGATATTTTCTATCCCAAATATATAAAGTGTATTATGTGTTCAGAGATCCCCAAGCCCACCCTCAGATTCAATGATTCACTAGAAAAACTCATAGAACTCAGCAAAGCTATTATACTCACAGAAAGAGTTTAGTATAGTAAAAGGATACAGATTAAAATCTTCAGTGTGGAAACATAATATAGGTGGTGGCAACTGCAAATAAGACAAAAATCAAAGTGAATCTCTGGAGGCCTAAAGTAAAAGAAAAAGTTGTTTGTGGGCCCACAACTCACAACCAATCTCATACACTGTATTGCACCAAGAGCATGTACATGATCCAAAATAAATCTTTGCCACTAGAAATTTATTGTTTATTTTATCTAATGTTGATCCAAAAAGAATCGGACATAAGTTTTTTAAAAAAAAAATACAATCAATATAAAAGTAAAACATCTACATAAGCCAATGATGCAGCATATTGGGAATATTGGACAGATTTCCAGAACCCTGAAAGACAATCAGTACCCACAGTGTAGATGAATTTGGGGACCCAGTTGGAATCAGAAAATGTGAGGTAAACAAAGACTTCAATCTTCCTGCCTTTGTGTTGCTTCCTCAGAGACATAGACCTATAATGTCCAGAAGATAAGAAAGTTCTCTACATGCAGAAGTTCTGTTTAAAAATAATCAACACTATTTTACAACCCATTCCTTTACCCCTCCACTTTCGTGTTTTATATTTCTTTGTCCATCCTTTTAGCACCATTTAATACCATATAGGTAAAAGTATAAGAGAAACCAATAGTACATTATGGTTTGGCATGTAAAGTTAATATTAGGAAGCAAGAGAAATGTTAAAAGTTATATAAATGACACAAGGAAAAAATTGGAGACTCTTTCAAACTGTTCCTGAATAAATTCTCTTATACATAAGATAATTAAGAAGAGAGTAAGGATAATCCTTGGTCTGGCAGGGTCACATTCAGCAGATGTCCATTAACATTCTCACTTTGAGAAGAAGATGAATTGATCCACCAGCCTGAGATCTAAAAGGAAGCATCACACACTCCTGATGACAAGAGAAGTAAATAGATCCTATCCTACTAATTGGTAATTACAGTAAATGATCATCAAGGACCTTCTCCTCTTCCAACTACCCTAACATCCCCTTCAACTACATGACTCCCACTCATTTTATAGGATTGACCTCCTCTTGAATTAATAACTTAACATCACAAGCTAGACCTTTGACTAGAAAAAATGTGGGGTTTGTTTTCTCTTTTTACAAAGTGAATTAAGTAAGAAAAAAATATTATGAACCAAAATGCATCAGTAAAAGATAAAGCTGTATGTCCATCTGTAAAGTGTGGACTCTGTACTGCAGATATCTGAATTATTGATATGGAAGACAAAAGTGAAATGCTTCTCAAAGGTCAAAGAAGAATAAGAGACAAAAGCTATAAAAAAGAGTTGATAGAAGTAGGAGAGAGAAAGTTTCAATCTACTAATAATTGTTATTGTTAAAGAGTAGGACAAAATAAATAAAGTAGAAAAAGCAAAGGTATGATTGAATAAAAACTGTCCTGAATTTTTAGAACTAGGTCTGAGAAGTTTACACAGAGATTACTCTGAGTAGTAGTAAGGCCATACTCTGATGTCCACCCTCCAGAAAGTAATCAACAAAACTTGGGCAATAAATGTACAATCACTGCAAGGTCTTTGGCCTATAAGAAGAGCTCAAATATTTCTTGATTCTCAAGCTCATTAAAAATCAGACAAAAATTCATTATATCTACATGTGTAGCCTTAAACATAGTGTCACAAGAGAGGAATCAATGTCAGAAGCAAAATGTGGTTAATGGATACAAAAATACAATTAGATAGAAGCAATGTGTTCATAAGGTCTAGTATTTGATAATTCAGTAGGGGAACTATAGTGAACAATAATTTTTGTATATTTCAAATTAGCCAAAAGAGAAGAACTGTAATATTCTAAACACAAAGAAAATATAAATGTGTGAGGTTACATATAATCCAATTACTCTGATTTGATCATTACATATTATATGCATGCATCAAAATACATATACCCCCAAAATATGTACCATTATATCATATATCAATAAAAAAACTTAGAAACACAAAAAAAATGAGATTATTTTAAAGCACTTATAAGGGTCAGAGACTATAATAAGCATTAGTACGTACTTGATCATCATCATATTTATCACAGCTCTCTGAAAATGCTCTCACATCACAGCAGAAAAATGAGGAGATAACTTTGCAAGTCATAAATAGAAGACTGCCATTATCTTTAGTTCTAAACATCTCTTCAAGGTCCAAATGGCATTTGGGACAAAGGGCAAGTGTTTTCAAGACAGTTACTGTCATATGTGATTTATCTGAGAAAAAAATAACTTCTTTGGTTGTACTGATGTTACTAATCAAAAAAAAAAAAAAAAAAAAAAAACCCTCGGGCTGACCTATGATACTCCTGCAATACGAAATGGCAAAGATATTGAGGCAAGATCTTTATCAATTTTAAGGGTAAAAAGTTATGACCTGAAATCCTGCTCCCAACCAAGTTAATATCAATGTGAAAAAATAAAAGATATTCTGGGATGTTCAAGCCTTTGGAGAGCATACAACTCATATGCCCTTCCTAAAATAAAAACTTATTTCAAAATGTTTCCTAGAGAAGGTGGTAAGTCAAATCAAAGTACGTTAGAGTGAAAATATCATGGTATCAATGAAAAATTTCTAACCAAGACAAGAAATTTAAAAAAGAAGAAATAAAAATAAAGAAGCTAAATTCCCAGTATTTGCAGATTAAATTATTATCTTTCTGAAAAGCCCAGCATGATTAATAGAAAAATTATTTGAATAGATAGCTCACTAGAAGGAGGAACCAGTTTAAATAACATATTTCCACACCTTTCTTTTACACCTGAAATAACAAGTTCTAAAAATCAGGGAAAAATAACCATTTCCAAAATAAGAAAGTCTATCAGACACCTGGAAATAACAGAACAGCAAAAATATGAAAGCTATCTGCATAAAGCCACCAGAGCTATCAAGGAATAGAGATGCTAACTTGAATTGGAGAGCTGTTCCCTGTTCCTTAATGGAAAGGCTGAAGGAAATACAGATGGGCTCTTAAATACACTTAGAGAATGAAAACTTTTCTAAGCATGCCTCTACAGGCAGCAACCACAAAGAAAGGCACTGAAATATACAACGATATTCAAATTTTAATATCTGTGTATCCAAAAACCCCACAAACAAAAGATACACACCAACCTGGGAATAAATACTTGTAACCTACATGACCAGCAAATAGATAATAGCCTTAAATGGATAAAGAGCACATACAATTCAATATAAAAATGCACATTCCAATAGAATAATGGGTGAGAATATCAATAAACCACCCGCCGCAGTAGGTGAAAGTAAACGGCAATTCGAAAAATTATTCAAGCATATGGGTTTTCTGGAAAGTTGAGAAAGTTGAGCCAAAGTTCTTTCTTTTTACGATCCTCATTACTCTTCCAACAAGAATGAGGTAAATTATAAAAAGTTTACTGCATTCCTAAGAAAGAGGACCACTGCAATTCCAACAGTACCACAACTGAAAAGACTGATCTTTCAAAGGATTAAAATGTCCACCAAATATGAATATCATGCCTTTTCTACTTTCTTTTTGATTAGTATGTGTGCTGAGCTATATCCACACGACAAAGAGAACCCGCTGCCCCGATGGCATGTGTGTTTGTGATGTGTGCGTGTGTATCACTCTTAGTTTGGACACACTCGTTTGCAGGAGTGTCACAAAAATACGTACAGCTTGAGACCTGCTTTTCTGATAGCATCCAAAACTATATGATGTTATAGATATGTATTAGTTGAACAGATAATGTGACATTTTGCTAAGGAAGGAGAATCTACAGATAGCATGGTACAGAAAAAATATGTAGATAGAATGGCTGACTGATTGATACCAAAAAGTCTGAAAAGGTATACACCAAAATGTGAACAATGCCATGTTTTTGCCTGATGTTGTCATTCCTCCATCATCCTAGCTCTGTTTCATACATGGATCCTCTTATACATCCCATAGTTGTTCCAATCTCATAATGATTTTGTTAAAATGATTTTTTTCTTTCTATTTTTATTTATTTATTTATTTTAGTGTATTATGGGGGTACAAGTGTTAAGGTTACTTATATTGCCCATGCCCCCCTCCAGTATTCTATGCTATTGGCACCTGCTTTTCTTAAATTATCTTCAATATATCTAGGATATTCTAGAACTTTATAGTGATAACTACTGTTTATTGCACTTTTACAGTGTTCTGACAATTGAACCACTTATTTTAAATAATGAATTTATTACAGCTGCCCACCAAGATCGATGCTAATATCATGGACTTCATTTTTATGCAAATGAGTGAATTGAGGTTCAGAGAAGTTAAATAACTCTAGGTCGTAAGAATGGAGACAGGATTTAAACCAACATATTTATGATTTCAAAGTGCATGCATTGTTTAACCTGGACAGTGATCATTCTTCCCTTTTCTTTCCTTCAGCCTAGTACCCTAGAATGGCTTTCTTCTTTCTTTAAACTCTCTCCATGTGCTTTTAGTAATGTGACTGAAGTATCATATACAGTAATGGTGTTAGGCAAAAAGAAAGCAACTTATATAATAGAATGAATATTACTTGTAAATATGCCCACCATTAAATAGATGTCACTAATCCATATTCTTTCCTGAGCTACACTATCATGTAGAAAAAAGCCTAGGGGCTCATTTATAAAAAAGATGTTTGTTAATTATCTATGCTGCTATGAACTGGACACTGTGCTAGGTGTGGGTATATAATTTAGGTAAGATCAGGGTGGTCTTTTCACTCATGGAGCTCACAGTTGGGTGGCTGTTTATTTTTTGCCCCCCTATGTTTTACATGTGTTTTGATAGCACTTATCATATATCACTATTACAGTAATTCATATATTGCAAGAGACATTAATTCATTTGTGAATTTTTTGGAGGATAGAAACAAGGCCTTTTCCATCTTTGTTTACTCTCAAAGCCTAACATAACACTTGATACAAGAATTTATTCAATACATAAGTATTTCTATTTCTACATTCTCCAGCCACAGCATCTAATATGATAAAAGGCCATATCATAGGCATGGATACTCTCAGTGTAACCAATCTCTCTCACTTCCCCAACTTTGGGTAGAAAATACGGTTATGTGACTTTTAACAATAAAATTAATAAGACTTCAAGCCTCCACTTTGCCATTCTGAAAAAGCCCCTGTTGAATTCCTGAGGTGTGACCTTCTAGAAAAATATGTCTTCTTATATCACTTTGTCCCAACTGTCTTCAAACAGGCAACTACAGAACTCCCTGCGGCTGTGGAGTCTCAGTCAATGCACAGCAGGTTTCTAATTCTCCAAACACAGCTGTGGCTGTTATCAATACATTGCCAAGACAGCGGCCAGAGCATCAGCACTGATGGCACCAAGACATCACAATAGCTCATGAGTCATCCAAGCACCGCACAGGAGGTGGAAAGTGGAATCTTCTATCTCAGCCATTGATGCTGTTTCTCTCCATTTCTGCAACAATTTCACTATGGTTCAGTGGAAGAAAAGCAAACAGCTGCTCCTCTCAGCATGCAGTTCAGCAATGAGCACCCCATGCCATCAGCCTCACATCCACAGCTCTCCTCTATTAGATATTGATAATCAACCATCCATCCAACACATGCCAAGGAACCAAAGGCCGAGTCAGAGTGAAGGAATTTAAAAAATGACTGTAAAGAAAACTTTCATAAAATGTCATCTCTTTCTCTTTAGAAAATATCTAGTTCCCATAGATTCAACACTGCACACAACTCTAGGGATTTTGGTAAAGTGTCCCCCAGTTTTGCCAGAATATAGAATATAATTCTCCAGGGATACATTTTTCCTCATGAATTGCAAAAAAAAGAAATCCTTTGGATAAGTTTATCCACAAATATTCACCCACAGAAGGGTCTGTGTTTGAATAATTAGGTTA
Source organism: Microcebus murinus (assembly GCF_040939455.1). Lineage (NCBI taxonomy): Eukaryota > Metazoa > Chordata > Mammalia > Primates > Cheirogaleidae > Microcebus > Microcebus murinus. The sequence continues at coordinate 76,245,952 of NC_134108.1, forward strand.
ACTGTGTTCAAACTACTTTTATTTTACATGAAAGAGAATATCATCTATCTCTTTAAAACTACCATAAAATTTTCAAAGTATATTGCATTTCAACTTTTTACATTTATGATTATGTGTTCACTCTTTTGATTATAAAAGTAATACACGTTCAATATAAAAAATATGGAAAATGGAAAAAAGCAAAGAATAATTTTAAATTATCCATGATTTTACAACTTAAAGATAGCAACTCAAACTCTTGATGTATTCCTTTCTCATCTATAAGGTTAACTACCACCAATATTAACATTTTCATACTGTTGTAATAAACTGTTAGGGTAGGATAGACAGGCTTTGATTTCTAAGACCAATGGAAGAGCTTCCTGGAATTAATGGGAGGATGTATCCTAAGGGAGGAAGGAACCACAACCAACTAGCTCTACTAACAGAGCCAGCAGTCAGCAGAGAGAGACACCAGGTCTGGCATGGAGGTACAGTCAGCTTGTCTTACAGTTCAGCATCAGTGGAATCCCAGGGAGTGGAATGCTACAAATGAATGACGGAAGACGACCTTGTCCAAGATCTCAGGAAGGTATTGAGGACGCAAGGCTGTTCTGTTTTGATTCCTTTCTAGTTGAGAGCAACACAATAATGGCGTCCTCTTCATTTCAGCAAGAACAGGTATAGCTTTGGCATATGCCTTTGGTAATTAGGGTTCCAGAACCACTGAGAAGCACTGATACCTCAAAAGCTCTAACATTATCAACAGCACAAGGTACTCCAGAGAATAAAAAAGAGGACTTTGTAGATAGGAGCAGTGTCCTACTGGAGAGAGAAGGAAATAATCAGAGAAATATAGAGCTTTCACAGACTGTCAAAATATACGATGTCTATTTGTATAACGGTAAGAAAAAAGTATTTTTACTCTCCCCTTAGAAAGAGCCATTTTGTTTATAGAAAGGCAACCCAGGGCATGCTCCTAACAACTAAGAAACTAAGAGAATGCTAAATTGCTTTGCATTACAAAGAATTGAGAATTGCCTACACGTGTCTATAAGAAAAATAAGAGCTGTTCAGAGAAGGACAATGATGAGGAGATCTGGAGAAAATAGCAAAGATATTGGCAGGAAGCAACTGTGCAAGGTAAAATAACAGCCTATAAGAAATGCCAAGTGGAAGAAATGGCTAAGGGACGTTAAGAAGAGATGCTGTTATTTGATTTGAGGTTGAAAGCTTTTCCACTGCCCTCAAACATTAAATGCAAGTGATCTGCTACAGACAACTGCTTTGTGTTAATGATGCTTAGAAGAAATCAAAGTATGCTCCACATTTTAATGTAGTAAAATGAACAGCAGAAGGCAAGACATCAGGGTTCTGGAGGAATAGGATTTGAAGAGGAGGGAACTATGAGGATACAAACTTTCAGGGAGTAGAAAAAATTATCTTATAAATTATCACATATTATAAAATATATTAATATACAAATGTATAACAGAATTGGAGAAATATTTTTTATTTAAAGTATGTCAACGTAATTTAAATACTTTTCTATCTTCCATTTTTATAGCTACAAATAATTCCATATTAATGTGATTGTAAATTTAAGTGTTTGCTTTTAGCTATCTCCTATTGTAAACCTAGGGGTTATTTCCAGAGTTTCATGATTATCGCAAATGTTGCAACCACAGTCATGTGCATATTTGAAGACATCTCTGATTTTTTTCTATAAAACTATTTTAGAGTGGAATTAAAAAGTCTAAGAGTATGAAGGTTTTTCAAGCTTTTGATGCATACTGATAAATTGTCCTCATAAAGAATTATATCAGCTTGCCTTCCTGCCAGCAGAGTATGACAGCATCAAATTCCTTTGATGTTAACAAATAAATACTTGACATATGAAACCTAATATTAAAGAGGGAGCTAGCATAATTAAACGATGAGAATTTATCACAATCTCAAAAAGGTGAGTTAATATTGAGTCATAAAAAGGGGCAGTAACCTGACCAAGACAGCTTCACTAAACTTTAGACACACTTCTTCCTGAAGCTAGGCCCCTGATCTCCCTTTTCTTAGAGCATTTACTTTACAAAATTTGTAAGTGAAAATGCTTCCTCTGCCCCTTTGAGATGTATATCTTTTAAAAAGCCTCTTGATAGTTATACAACCCAGAACTGCCTTTCTCAAGGACTTGGGAACCGCTCCCTTTGAAATGTAACCCTCAAGGAAGATACTGCCCCTGTCTCCCTCCCAGTCTCTGTGGGAAGGTAGGAGCCTAACTAGGAGCCTCACTCTGTGGTAGGATGGGAGCCTTGGTCCAAGTTGTAAAGCTACCTCTTGTCATGAACATATGAGAAAGTTTACTTTTCCATTGGGTAAGAACAATTAGCAAACACAGGTGGCCTGCAATACTTTCACTCTGGCTCTTAAAAACTCTCCAGCCCTTTGTTTCCACAGAATTGAGCTCAGATTTAGTTTTGGCTTCCTTCTCCTATTGCAATAGTTGAATCAGAGTCTCACTTTGTTGCCTAGGCTAGAGTGCCGTGGCATCAGCCTAGCTCACAGCAACCTCAAACTCCTGGGCTCAAGTGATCCTCCTGTCTCAGCCTCCTGAGTAGCTGGAACTACAGGCGTATGCCACCATGCCCGGCTAATTTTTTCTATATATTTTTAGTTGTCCAGCTAATTTATTTTTAGTAGAGATGGGGGTTTCGCTCTTGCTCAGGCTGGTCTCAAACTCCTGACCTTGAGCGATCCTCCTGCCTCAGCCTCCCAGAGTGCTAGGATTACAGGCTTGAGCCACCACGCTCGGCCCTGCAATAGTCTTGAATAAAGTCTTTCTTGCCTGTATAACTTCATCCCACTGCAATTTTAACTTTGACACTCCATAAAGCTACCCAGAAAAGCAGAATATTTGTATGTGATATAATTGCAATTATTAAATGCTGTTGAAATAAACTAATTGGAAGTTTTCCTAAAATTCTGTTATTTCTATCACCTGCCATAAATTTACAAAGTACTCTCAAGTTTATAGCTTTAAAAATTTTTCTTAGTAAATACTAAATTATTAATTCTATGGGGTCATGCACAAACATGTAATTTCTATAATTCTCTTGTTTCCTTATTTACAAAATGGGACTTGCTAAATGGCTCCTAAGATCCTCATAGATCTAAGACTCTAGGGTCTGATGCACTCTACAAAATTCCAAATTACTAAATAGACTGTTCTGCTGCAGAGTTTGTATTTCTACAACACCAATTAGCTCACACCCAATTGGGAAATAGAGGGATTATGTCAGTATAATGTGGACATAATCTGGTTCATATGTGATTTATTTTATAAGCAAAGGGAACCAGAAAAGCAGGAATAAAAACAGAACCTTCAGCAGAGAAGGATAAAACCCTAAGCCGACAGTTGTACAGGCAGGAGGAACTCTTTCAGCTCTATTTTAATAAAATTATAAAGAAGTCCTGCCCCAGAGCATCCCTGCCCCACAGAGCAGCACCCAAGCTTCCTATGATTCACCTCATGAGCAGTCGCCCTCTCCCAGAGCCCATCTTCAAAGCAGCCTCACTGGTTTGGAGCTCTACTTCTGTCCACCTGCCAGCCCTATGCTACTTAAGAGTTGCTAGCATTTCTACTGTATTTTTTTCTGTGTTTTTAGTATCCTCTGTGGCAGTCTCTAGCTATAATGAACTGCCTACCTGAGTGGTCTACTGTCTCCCAAGGTACTAATTACTCTTTTAGTTAGTGCTCTGATTACAAAGTTGCGCTGGTGGGAATGGTCTCCCATCACCCTCACTCTGTTTTTCCCATTAATTACTGTTACTTCTAGTGGAAAATTTTGCAGAACATCAGTATTTTGTTTTATTTGTCCAAAACCACTGAACCCCTGTACTTATTTTTTATTTATTTATTTATTTGTTTGTTTGTTTGTTTTTGAGACAGAGTCTCACTCTGTTGCCTGGGCTAGAGTGCCGTGGCATCAGCCTAGCTCACAGCAACCTCCAACTCCTGGGCTCAAGCGATCCTCCTGCCTCAGCCTCCCGAGTAGCTGGGACTACAGGCACGTGCCATCACGCCCAGATACTTTTTTCTATTTTTAGTTGTTTGGCTAATTTCTTTCTGTTTATAGTAGAGACGGGCTCTGGCTCTTGCTCAGGCTGGTCTCGAACTCCTGAGCTGAAGCAATCCTCCCGCCTCGGCTTCCCAAAGTGCTAGGATTACAGCTGTGAGCCACCGCGCCCAGCCTAGAACCCCAGTACTTATAACCTCTCTCAATCTACCAAAAACTAGAAAAATATGTAAATAAGGCTCCATACATTGCTTACCTATGTATCCAAAAATTAGTTAAGTACCTGCCATGTGCCACTATACTCTTCTCTTGACCCATTTGAAAATACCTGAAAGTTTTGCATCTTTACTAATGACGATGGAAACACTTTTTGTACTTTAATGTTCTCCATAAAAATATTTTTGTATGCATTAAAAACCATTCCTGAGCATAGAGAGTGTTGTTTTAAAAACACAATTCATTTTGCTGGTTTGATAGAAAGCTGTCGCTCAGATTGCCTCTCACTGGTGGCTCAGTATCTTCCCTCCTCACTTTCATCAGACTCTCAGGACAGGGATCAGCCCCAACAAGACAGTCTCTATCAATTCCTACCTGGCAGCTCACTTCACAGCTGCTCACTCTTTTCCTTCCACATCCCCAGGCTTTATTTCACAGCTGTAGGTTTCGCTTAATAAACTAGACCACACTTGACTTTTCATCTTCCTGGAGCTGAATCATAACAAAGCCCCTAAAACAAAGCGAACCTGAACAAACCACACACCCCGCACGAATTTTATTATAAATCAAACATTTCTTTATTGGTTAGAGTAAAAATGACCCTCCTGCTGCAGTACTTTCAAAGCTAGTTTTTAAAATATCAAAGAAAATATGGTTGCTCCACCTCATGAATTTACTTAGCCTCCCATGATTAGTATTTGCTATGGAAAGAATTTTAGACTTTCAAATATGTTGTTTGCTTTTATAAGGACTGGTTAAGGCACAAATAATATTGAAAGATAATCAGAACTTTACCCTAATTCAGAGGGGGTTGATAAAGTTGAACATGGGTTTAGAGTGTGTATAAATGGAAACACACTAATATATGCATTAATATGTATGATACTGCATATTAGAATAATAAAATCAACTTCACTCCCTACCCCAACGTACACACACAGAAAGGGAAGAAATTTGCATTATGGACTGAATATTTTTGTTCCCCCAAAATTAATATGCTGAAACCCTAAACCCCAAGGTGATGATATTTGGAGGTGGGCCTTTGGGACATGATTAGACCATAAGGGAAGATCCCTCATGAATGAGATTAGTTATTCTTATAAAAGAGACCCAGGAGAGCTCAGCTGCTTCTTCCACCATGTGACAACACAGCAAGAAGGTGATCAAAATGAACTAGAAAGGGGGCCTTTGCTTGACACCAAATCTGCCTTAATCTTGGACTTCTCAGACTCCAAAAATAAATAGAGAAATAAATTTCTGTTATTTATAAGATATCCAGTCTATGGTATTTTGTTATAGTACTCCAAGCAGACTATGACATTTTGCTTAAAAAATTTCATGATTTACAAGTAATTATTTTAAAGTTTTCCCTAGGTATTTGTGTAGCTAAGACAATGGTTTTTAAGAGGCATATGAATCAGCTGTAACCCAAGGGGCACAATTCTAAAGTGGAAATTTCTCAACTACTGCATAGTAATATGACGTACTATATTAGAGTGAGGCAGTCTTTCACTTTATATCATAGTTAGAAAAATATGTTCTTCTTCCTGAAAGTTTTAGAAATACTGTCTGAGGGAATCAAATTATATTCTTCAAAATGGTGTCATTTGTATGCGCCTATGAATCTTCTAGATCAGGGGTCCTCAAACTTTTTAAACAGGGGCCAGTTCACTGTCCCTTAGACCATTGGAGGGCTGGACTATAGTTTAAAAAAAAAAACTATGAACAAATTCCTATGCACACTGCACATATCTTATTTTGAAGTAAAAAAACAAATGGGCAAAAACACCCACATGTGGCCCATGGGCCGTAGGTTGAGGACGCCTGTATGCATGAAAGACTCAAGGGGCATGTCCTGAACCTACCCTGGTGGGGACTGCTACAGTGACCACATCGATAGCTGCTGGCCAGGAGCTGGTGCTCCAGGTGCTGTCTACCCTTGGTCCATTCACTGAACAGGACTTTGTATTCCTACACCTAATGGCCACTACGTCTGACTTTCTGGAACTTCACAGAGTGTTATTCTAGACCACTGATCCTCCACCCTGGCTGCACAATAAAATCACGAGCACACTTTAAAATAAAATCACAAAAACACAGTTTTAAAAATGGCTGGCCTCACCCTAAAACAACTAAATCATAGCATCTGGGAGTCAGGCAATTCTAGGTCAATTTATTCATACTTGAGTGGATAACGAACTGCCTGACAGGTATGGGAATGGGGATGCAAAGCTGTGGGGAGTGGTAGAAAGTTGCAGGGAAAGAGTCAAAAACTCCTCAGTACTTTCGTAGGGAGGCCCAAGGCTCACACTTAGCTGCGTCAAATAGCACCCATTTACCTCACCATTCTGCAGGTCAGAAGTCCAGGCTGGACAGCATGGCTTGCTTCTCTGCTCAAGATCTCACAAAACTGAAATCAAGATATGGACCAGCCTGCATTCCTTTTGGTTCATGGAATCCTCTTCCAAGTTCAGGTAGTTGTAGAAAGATTTGGTTCTTTACAGGTGTTAAGTATAGAGGTTCCTGCTCAATTGGGGGGCAGTCTCAGCTGAGAGGCACCATTCCCAGGCATGTGGCCCACTGCACAACACTGCAGTTTGCTCCCTCAAGGCCACCAGGATAATCTCTGCTGCCTTAAATATCTCTGACCTCTTTGGGGGCTCACCTGATTAGGTCGGGCCCACCCAGGAGAAGTTCATTTTCATTAACTCAAAGTCAACTGACTAGGAGACTTAATTACGTTTGGAAAGCCCCTTCTACCATATAATGTAACATAGTGGGAGTGGTTATCCCATCCTATTCGCAAGTGCTGCTCAAACTCAAGAGGGCCACACAGGACATGTTCACTAGGGAGCAGCAATCTTGAGAACCTTCTTAGAATTGTCAGAAGCTTTGAAGGGTTATTAACCCTCCTCTGCCTTTGTTTCCTCAACTGCAACATTAGAATAATAGCAGCATCTATTTATAGGGTTGTTTCATGAATTAAATAAGTTAATAGATAACAAAATTCTTAAAGTAGAGATTGGCACATGGTAATCTACTACATAAATGTTAGCTGTTCTTTTTGCCCCAATCATTCAAGAAAGGCTGATATACCGTGTGTAGTGGTCTAGAGGGGGCAATAAAGAACCATGTGTGGCCGGCCCATATTCACCTCTCCTTAGCACCCACTCAAAGAAAGCAGCATCCTGCTGAGGACAGTCTGACCTGAAAGTCACCTCTGTCCCTGTGAATGACCAGCAACAACTCTATCAGAGGTCCGAGGTACTGCTAGAAGCACCATAGCACTACACATTTCCCTGGCCTGAAAATCTAGCCCTGAGCACTTAGGAATGTTCAGACAAATGCCTGGCACCACCATCCTATGCCATAAAGGTGGTCATTTACCCCACAATGTTATTTCACATATCCATTAGCCAGCAGCATACTACTGTATTTGGTTGTAAACACCTGGACATAATGAATATTTTATGCAAAATGTATTATTACATAAGCAAAGCAGAGTTCCAAAGAGTTCTGCGACTGATACTTAAAAGACACAGCTTATATAAATAGAAGAACAGGGCAAGACAGCTGATCCTGGCCACTCAGCACAGGTTTATTCTATCCCTTTGTGTAAACCATGTATGATATGTGGAACATTTTACCAACTCCTGCAAACCCAAAACAAAGAGTCCGATTGGTCCTCTAGACAATCAGTGCTTAGTAATCAATATAAACAAAATACAATACAAACCCAAGACCATTACATTTTATATTCTCTGCATTTTTAAAAATGTCTGCAACAGTTCTAAAGGAATGCAAACTAAGGAATGAGGTAAATTTTATAGAGTACCTTCAATAAAAAACAAAATTCTTTTTAATCAACCCCATTTCTCCAATTTTAGTGGGGATCTAACATTCTGTTCCAGAGTTTAACCACTGGGTGGGTTTATGTAGTAGCTCATGGCTCTTCTAATTCCACTAGCTCTCTGCTAATGGCATACCAATTTCTCTGCCTGAGAGTACTTGTGTCTGAGGCCTGTTATTGCCTCCCATGAACAAGGATATTACAATGGGAAAGACAAAGAAAATCCTACCTGGCATGGATGCTATATGGATGCTTACCAATGGAGCTACATGAGAGTTTAACATAAGATGCCTAAGAGTATACAAACCTCAGGAATCCAAGTATTAGAAAAACCCCAAAAGGTGCAAACACATTTCCCTCTTACCACTTCTATTATACTATTAATATATCCACACATTTAACAAATATTTATTAAGCACTACAATATATACTAATTATTCTAGGCCTTGAGATACAACAGGAAATAGAGAATAGTTTCCAGTTATTGCACCTTCTAAAAAAGCCTAGTTTGACTTAAATATCTGGTCTACTTAAGAGATAATGCAACACATTATGGAGTACTTTGGGAACATGTAATCTATCCAAAGAAGCATTGCATCCCCCATAAAATTGGTATATTTCCTTATAGAAAAAAAAACTATTATATTCAGCCACACACGTTATATAAATGAGAAAGGCATGAGATGAATGCATGGACCTGAGACCACACTCCTCATCACTGGTGTCTGTGGGCCACTTCCTATGAGTGAGTCTTGGTGCTTTATATGTAATATCTCATGCTGTAAGAACAGAATGGCAGTTGTGCACCTATGCACCAATGATTTGATTCTGTGGTCAATAAAATCTATTTCAGAATATTAAGACTTTGTGAATACTTCTTAAGTTAATAAAATACTGAATTTGGTCAACTGTATATAGTAATCAAGCATGATTTGTTTAAATATCATCTCCAGACAGTTCATAGCAGGCAGGTTTTAATTAGCAAGGAAAAATACTTATTACAAAATAATTGTTTGGGGAACATTTTGTCTAAAGCTGTCTAGTCTATATAAAAGTTCCATCTTTCTACAGTTTTAGAAATAAACCCAACTTTAACAACACTTCCTGAAATAATTGTGTTCCATGAGCACAAGAAATAGCTTGCTGAGAAAACTACATACTCAAACTGAGAAGTTAATACCTATTCCAGTCCAAAGCATTGTACTAGGTATCTTGGAACAGTCTGCCATTAAGTGAAGTATACCAGCTCTTTCAAAATGCTTATGAGTGACATTGAAAGTTATAATATGTGGGTGGCAGCTGCTTCTGCTGTCTTGGCCAACTGGCTCAGTGATTAATATGGTATATTTTTCACACATTTTTAAAGGAAAGGAAGGATATGCAATAAGACAAAGTCAATTAATGTTTTTTAGTCATGTCCAAGTAACAGAATTATAAGTATCCATCTTTCTTCTTCCACTTAGCCAGTCATTCTTTATCTTCTTAATTCTAGGTAAACATACATTTTCCAGAACAAAGGAAAATTATCTAGGAAACAGTAACTGAGATATCATAGTCCTTTATTCAAGATAGAGACTAATGTATTTTTAATGAGATTAAGAATAGTGCTGTGTGCAACAGCTCACACATGTAATCCTTGCACTTTGGGAGGCTGAGACAGGAGGATTGCTTGAGACCAGGAGTTTGAGATGAGCCTCAGCAAGAGCAAGACCCCCATCTCTACAAAAAATAGAAAAATTAGCCTGCCATGGTGGAATGCACCTGTAATCCCAGCTACTCTGGAGTCTGAGGCAAGAGGATCGTTTGAGCCCAGGAGTTGGAGGTTACAGTGAGCTATGATGACACCACTGTATTCTAGTCTGGGCAACAGAGTGAAACCTTGTCTCAAAAAAAAAGTATAGTGATAAAAAATGCTATTCTTTCTGGGGTAATAGGAAGTAGCAGACATGTAATATTTTAGTGTGTATTGTGCACCTATTCCATATTAGGTCTTGTAAAAAAAAATGTGAGAGCCTTATAAGATAATGGTATATCATTTGTGCACTTTCTCAAAGGGAGGATTCTCAAACCACTGACTATCTTCACTACTTCCTGTGGTTTATTATAGTGGTGGTGGTTAGCTTAAAACATTGTGAGAATCAAATATAATGCATTATTAGAAAGAGGAAGTTTAGTTTGCAAATATCATTGACAAAGTTATACTCAGTAGGAGGGGAATGCTGGAATTTCTCTTGGCTATTGAACATTTATTATTATTCTCACTCTTAAGATCGGTGCTTCTGTTAACATGTCAGGCAGAACAGGGATTCTGTGTTCCAATTTGCACTGGCCTGTGGACTTGGTTTTCCAAACTGTTAACCCTTAATAACCGCTGCACATACCTGGGACTCTACTCTGCACTTTCTACACTCTCGTTCTCTTTGAAAAATTAGTTAAACCACAATAAAATAAATAATATATGAATGTAGTATTGTAGGATTTAACTTAAGAGAAATTTAGGGAGTTTTGGCTTAGTTGAGAACTCTCTTCTCCAACTTCTTAGCCACTGGGCTGTATTGCCCTTAAGACTAAGAGGCCATTGAGGAAAAACAACCTGGGTTTGAGTCCAGATTCTCTAGCTTGCTAGCTTTGAGAAATCAGGCAAGTTCATGAAGCCAGCAGAGGCTTAGGCTCATCATCTCTAAACTTGGGTAATAATATTTATTTCAAGCAATAGTTTATAATATAGAAACAAGAGAAAATACTCATATAGTCATGAGAATAGCACCTGACCCATCTAACCTTTCACCAAATGATGAGAATGTTGTTAATATTTAGGAAGAGTGGTATCTCAGGGATGAGCACTTTTACAGCTGTGATCTGAAAAAGTCCCTCCTGAAAAGTGGCTACAAGAACAGAACTGATAGTTAAGCCAATGCTAAATTAGAAAATCTTTGATTACATTTCAACTGGAATCTAGCAATTTTTCCAAATTCAGCATCTTTCATCTCTCTCTTTATATTCCTTTCTCCTTTAGAAAAAGTGTGCATGTTAGCCAGAAAATGGAGTCTTTTAATTTTGATGTCCCTAGCCAGGACTCAGAAACTGATGATAAAAAGGAAAATGCGTTTTAAAGTGACTGAAATTTTTATTGGTTCTCTGAACAGTCATCATAGTTGAAAATACACTGCAGCAAGAGCCCAGCAACCTAGACTGCTCAATAGCCAGCTCTGCCTCTGAAAAGCTCTGTCATCTTGGCAAGTCAATAAACCTGCTGGGCCCCCACAGCCTTCCATGGCAAAAGGGAAGACGGGTTATATCAGTGGCTTTGCAAACTTCAGAAGTCAGAAGAATCTTTTTCAAAAAATCAGAGCAGAAATAAATGAAATAGAGACTATAAAAACAATAGAAAAGATAAAGATCGACAAAACGAAGCATTGGTTTTCTGAAAACATAAATGAAATCAACAAACCTTTAGCTAGACTAATTAAAGAACAGGGAAAGAAGACTCAAAATGAGAGAGGAGAAAGGATACAGTACAACTGATAGCACAAAAATACAAAGGATCATAAGAGACTATTATAAAAAATTATGTGCCAAAAAATTAGAAAATACAGGAGAAATGAATAAATTCCTAGACTCATACAACCACCAAGATTGACTTATGAAGCACCAGAAAATCTGATCAGACCAATAATGAGTAAGAGAAATAAATAAGCCATAAAAAGTCTCCCATCAAAGAAAAGCCCAGGACCCAATGGCTTCACTGCTAAATTCTACCAAACATTTAAAGAACAACACTTAATTTTTCTCAAACTCTTCCAAAAAAATTGAAGAGGGAATATTTCTAAACTCATTTATGATGGCACAATTACTCTGTTATCAAAACCAGACAAAGAGACAACAACAACAACAAAAAAGAAAACTACAGGCCAATATCCCTGGTGAGCATAAATACAAAATATCTCAATAAAATATTAGCAAACCACATTCAATAGCATAATAAAAGGATCATTCACCATGATAGAGTGGGATTCATCCCAGGGATGCAGGGATCCCAAAGATAGTTCAACATATGCAAATCAATAGATTGACATATCACATTAATAGAATAAAAGACAAAAGCCATACGATCATTTCAATAGATGCCAAAAGAGCATTTGACAAAATTCAGCATCTGTTCATGGTAACAACTCTCAGTGAATTAAGTATAGAAGGAATGTACTGCAACACAACAAAAGCCATATATACAAACCCACATCTAATATCATACTCTACAGAGAAAAGTTGAAAGCTTTTCCTCAAGATCTGTAAGAAAACAAAGATGCCCACTATCACTACTTCTATTCAACATAGTACTGGAAGTCCAAGCCAAAGCAGTTAGTCAATAGACAGAAATAAAAAATGACATTCTTCACAGAAATAGAAAAAAACAGTGCTAAAATTCATATGGCAGTGATTCCCAACCTTTTTGACACCAGAGACTGGTTTCATGAAAGACAATTTTTCAACAGACTGGGGGTGATGGAGGGGAAAGTTTTTAGATGATTCAAGTGCATTACATTTATTATGCACTTTATTTCTAGTATTATTATATTGTCATTTGCTACTCACAGATAGGGTTTTGATATGCGTCTGCGAGCAAATGATTTATTGTGGTCTTTGTGCAGTCAGACTTCTCAGCTAATGATAATCTGTATTTGCAGCCACTCTCCAGCATTAGTATCATTGCCTCAGCTCCACCTCAGATCATCAGGCATTAGATGCTCATGCAGCTTAGATCCCTCACATGCACAGTTTACAGTAGTGTTCATACTCCTATGAGAATCTTTTTTTTAATTTTTTGGTTTTTTTAAATTTCAACATATTACAGGGATACATGTTTAGGTTACATATGTTGCCTTTGCCCGACCCAAGTCAGAACTTCAAGCATGTCCATCCCCCAGATGGTGTACGCTGCACCCATAAGGTATGAATATATTCATGCCCTCCTCCCCCCTCCCACGTGCCAGACACCCGATGAATATCACTACTATATGTGCACTTAAGTGTTGGTCAGTTAAGTCAATTAATGCCAATTTGATGGTGAGTACATGTGGTGCTTGTTTTTCCATTTTTGTGATATTTCACTTAGTAGAATGGGCTCCAGCTCTAGCCAGGATAATACAAGAGGTGCTAGATCACTATTGTTTCTTGTGATTGAGTAGAACTCCATGGTATACATATACCACATTTGATTAATCCACTTATGTATAGATGGGCACTTGGGTTGTTTCCACAACTTTGCAATTGTGAATTGTGCTGCTATAAACATTCTAGTGCAAATGTACTCTAATACCATCACTGATCTGACAGGAGGTGGAGCTCAGATGGTGATGTGAGTCATGGGGAGTGGCTATAAATACAGATAAAGCTTCTCTCTCTGGTCTACCACTCACCTCCTGTTGTGTGGCCCAGTTCCTAACAGGCCATGGACCAGTATCAGTCCACAGCCTGGGGGTTGGGGGGACTGCAGTCATATGGAACCACAAAGGCTCTGAAAAACCAAAGCAATCTTGAGTAAAAAGAAAAAATCTGGAAGCATTACCCTACATGATTTCAAAATCTACAACAAAGCTATAGTAACCAAAACAGCATGATACTGGCATAAAAAGAGACAAAAATACTGCATGATCTCACTTATATGTGAAATCTAAAAACATTGAACTTAGAGAGCAGAAGGGCAGTTACCACAAACTGAGAGAGTAGGGGAAATGGGGAGATGCTGGTCAAAATATAGAAAGTTTCAGTTATAAGATCAATAAGTTCTAGGGATCTAATGGACAGCATGGTGACTAAATGTTCTCACCACACACACACACAAAAAAGATACTAATGTGAGGTGACAGATGTGTTAATTAGCTTGATTGTAGTAATCATTTCACAATTTTTGTTAATCATATCTCAATAAAGCTGGAAAAAAATAATTAAATTAAAGAAAAATCAAGATATGAAATGCTTAATTTCTAAGAAAAGTAACTATAAAGTAGACCTGGTCTAGATCTTCACTGTTTCCTCCTCGATCTTTTCCCAGTGTGCACATGGCCCCAAAGGAGGGCCCTCCAGAAGCCAACAGATTGGACAATCAATAGATTAAAACCAATAGATTTAAACCAACTGAAACTTTTCAAAAGAAGACAGACTAATGGCCAAAAAGCATGAAAAAATGTTCAACATCTCTAATCAACAGGGAAATGCAAATCAAAACCACAGTGATGTATCACCTAACTCCAGTGAGAATGGCTTTTATCAAAAAGTCCCAAAACAATAAATGTTGGCATGGATGTGGAGAGATAGGAACACTCATATGCTGCTGGTGGGAATGCAAACTAGTGCAACCTCTGTGGAAAGTAATAGGGAGATACCTCAAAGAGCTACAAGTAGATCTACCATTTGATCCAGCAATCCCATTACTGGGCATCAACCCAAAAGAACGAAAGACATTTTATAAAAACGACATCTGCACTCGAATGTTTATAGCAGCACAATTCACAATTGAAAAGACATGGAAACAACCCAACTGCCCATCAATATGTGAGTGGATTAAAAAAATATGGTATATGTATACCATGGAGTTCTACTCAGCCACAAAAAACAATGGTGATCTAGCACCTCTTGTATTATTCTGGCTAGAGCTAGAGCCCATTCTACAAAGTGAAGTATCACAAGAATGGAGAAACAAGCACCACATGTACTCACCATCAAAATGATATTAACTATCAATACTAATGTGCACATATAGTAGTAACATTCATCAGGTGTCAGGCAGGTTGTAGAGGAGGAGGGAGTGGCCATACACACACCTAATGGGTGTGGTGTGCACCACCTGGGGGATAGACATGCTTGAAGCTCTGATCTATGGGTAGGGCAAAGGCAATATATGTAACCTAAACATGTATACTCCCATAATATTTTTAAATTAAAAAAATAAACCAATCTATTGAACCATTTAAAACCATAAGTTGGACAGTTTGAAAACCAATAGATTGGACTATTGGTCAGCTTAATTCTGACTCAAATGTTACCATACTTAATAGTGGTCCTGAGTCATTTTTCTTTGTGCTTTAAGTTCTGCCATTTGAGAGCACATTTGCAACCCCACAGTTGGGCCAGAAAATCTGATTGTCAGACAAGGCAACACAGCTCTCTGCTGACCACAGGACTATGACTAAGAGGGAAAGCTTATAAACTTGACTGTAAATTTCATGGTAAAAGAGACATTTGAGTCAGAATTAAGCTAAGCAATAGTCCAATCTATTGGTTTTCAAACTGTCCAACTTATGGTTTTCAATGGTTCAATAGATTGGTTTATTTTTTTATTTCAAAATATTATGGGGGTATACATGTTTAGGTTACATACATTGGCTTTGCTAATCATTTTTTTTTTTTTTGCCCAGTACTTAGTGAAGTGCCTGGTCTATAGTAGTAAACATTCAATTCTTTTTGATGAAGGAGAGAGTGCATATATCAATAAATGAAATGAAATGATATCCTTCTTGATTACTTAGCTGGGTTTTTTGGTTGTGTTCCTTATAGGTCCAGTTTTCAGATAGAAAATTTAAGGTAGGGAAAATGTTGTAACTACAAGATAATATTATTACTTTATGTATTCTGCACATCACCGCAGAGAAAAGCTTATGGATCTTCGAACTTCTCTATTTTATTTCATCCTTAATTTTCAAGTTATCAATGATTCTAATTCCTAGTTTAGGTAAACATAAAGATTAAAAATAAATTACAAAGCTTGTACAAATTTTGCTTTTAGAGCATCCCTGAAAGAAGAGAGTTGTAAAATGTATGCATCAATATATCTGATTTTGCAAATTGAGTTGCTTTGCCATCATAAAAGCAGAGTAATTATTTCAATTTATGGGGCTTGAGGACAGTAGTCACTCTCAGAGGAAAGTTCTTCACTTGACATGACAGAGCCCAAGCATCTGTTAATTAGATACTTGATTTCTGAAGACACATCTGATTTCTGACTGCGTGAGGTTGTATGGTCCCCCAACGTATTCATTTGCTGACTTCTTCAAGGAATCTTCAAAAAGCTGATAGGCTTTAGATCCTACAGAGATTGGTGCCTACAGTAATGTGGTTCTCCTGGAACAAAGGCCCATCCCATACACGAAATAGCATAATACACAATTCTGCTGAAAAGCTCAGTCTTTTCCAGGTTATTTTTTATTTCTTTCAATACTCCTCACTTACAAAGGTAGGTCCTGTGTCCCTATTCTTAACAGTATTTCTTGAATGATTTCTGAATATCAAGTCTGGAGGGGTCACAAAGTATTAAGTCTACTTTAAAAATTCATAATTAAGCCTAAAAACTTTGGTTCTAAAGGATTTGTGCTTAAAAGCCTTTCACCCAGGTTTCTGAAGAATGGAGTGAAATGATTTATTATAAAATGTTGCCTAAGTAGCTTTCAGTTCTCTGAGAATATTTTCTCATATATATTTTTTGTTTTTATTTTAATACAGTTCTAACAGCCCTACATATCTAGGTGCCAGACTTATATCAGGACAGAAGTACCAAGTCACAAGGCAAAAGGACTACCAGAAAGTATAAGAAGGGCAGGGGAAAAGGAAGACTTAGCAAGAAAGAAGAGATACAATTTAATTGTATTCATTGGTTTAATAAATACTTATTAAGTGCCTATTATGTGCTGACATTACTCTAGGAACTGGAGACAATCATTGAACAAAAGAAACAAAAATCCCAGTCCTCATGGGGCTTACATTCTCATGGTAAGCAAACATCCAAAAGCACATGAAGCTGAAAAGATTTAATATTGGGTAGAGATCTGTAAATAATGATTATCATTATTAAAGCAGCTAACTCTTTTCTAACACCACATACCAGGCACTGTTTCAAGCAGTTAACTGTTCCGATATTAATAATTCATTTAATCCACACAACACCCCTCTAAGATGTGAACTTTTTTTTTTTTTTTTTGCCCATTTTACTAAAGAGCAAATTGAGGCATTTCTCCAAAGGCAAACTTTTCCAGGAGCATATGTATAATGTACATTTACATATGTACATATAATGTATATATGTAAATATATGATTGTTCTAGTTGAAACCACAATGAGTATCCTATGCACACACAGATTACACTTGGTGATGCCACACTACTAGTTGCCCTTGGAAATTCTTCAAAGAAAAGGACCCCTAGGCTTTGCAGAAAATAATTTGAAAAGTATTGACTAAGGAAAGCTCATTTCTTGTGAAGCTGATAGGTGTGGCATCTATCTACTCACTCTATTCTAAAAAATGAATGGGTAATTTGCACACGTCCCATAACCTCTTTTCCTTCCATCTTTTTATGAAGCAGGAAAAGTATATTGCTATAAAAAAAAAAAAGTTTAAAGAGGCATAAAAAAGTAAAGTGACTAGCATGATTTTTACCAGGTACTATGAGACTCATCAAATCATAGAACTAGAAAAAGTCTTCCTTTCTTCCCTCTGAATATTAATGTAGCTAAATCATTAATTTAGCTAAAAATTTCACAAAGAGTTCAGCAATGTTTTCAACTTGGGATTTTCATCTTCTACCAATATTTATTAAACAGTTATGATATACATCTGTCATCAAATTAGGAGTTGAGACAACAGAGAGGCCTATGACCTGTAATATTGAGATTAAAATCTAGTTAAAGACAAACGGTATGTTATTTTTGATGTATTTTATATCCAAACTAATGTGTCTATATGTGTATTAGTAGGGGTAAAGAGATGAGTGAATGAATGAATAAAGTAAGGGTGGAAGAAAAAATATAAGGATGAGTAGATGGAGGAATGAATGGATGGATGGATGACAGGTTGATAAATGGATGGAGGGAGAGAGGAAGAATGGACATATATAATATTAATAGAAATAGACAGACTACCAAGTCAATAGTAAAGATATGAGTGCTACTAGTGTAGAAATCAGTGCGGTATCACTGAGATTGATTAAATGATGTTTACTATTAAGTGTTTAGAAAGGCAAGAAAACAGGTCCTGGACATTTTAAAAGTGTTTTTTTATGTTTAATGCCAAAGGAATAAATTCTTAAATGTCTCTAGAATAACCAACAAAGAAAATCATTAGTCATAAATCCAAATTTAATAATTACTTTAGAAAGTGTGGATGGAGTTAAGTCTGCAGAAATAGATTGTTTTAGAAAATTAGACAGGAAAAAATTCACAATACAAAAGAGGAAGCAATGCCAGAGAAAGTAATATAGCATGTTGATATGCAAGAGACAAATTCACATGTTTGATGTGGAAGTAACATACTTAAATGAGGGGAGACATGAAGTT
Organism: Microcebus murinus; assembly: GCF_040939455.1. Taxonomy (NCBI): domain Eukaryota; kingdom Metazoa; phylum Chordata; class Mammalia; order Primates; family Cheirogaleidae; genus Microcebus; species Microcebus murinus. The sequence goes on from NC_134108.1 coordinate 76,264,393, forward strand.
AGAGAGAATACCTATGGCCAAAATACAGAGTGCCTTGCAAACCAGGATGGATGTTTAGAGTTTTTCCTCTTCATACTAAGAGAAATTGTGGTTTCAGGTTTTTGTTTGCTTTTGTATTTGATTTTTAAAATTTTTTCTTGATTGATTTTTAAAAGAGTAATATATGCAAACTGGCATCTTGGGAAGATTATTCCATAAGATAAAGGTATGATTAATTGCAGCCTACATTTGCTGACAAAGACTACAACAGTTGTCCTCCTCAAATATTCCCTTCTTAAAAAGGCCTTCAATGACTAAGCAACCTGAATTAGGCCCACCTCAATATGTACCCCCAAAACTCTAAATCCATTCACTGTTTTTTTTATAGAACATATGTCTACCTGATATAAATGTACATTCTTATTTTACACTTGTTAATTTTCTGTTTCCCACTAGAATATGTGCTCCAAAAGGGCAAGGAATCTAACTTGTTCAATGCTTTATTTCTAGGGATTAGAATAGTCCTTGATACATAGTAGGCACTCAGTAAACATTTGTTTTCGAAAGAACAAGTGAGTTTGATCAATAAGGAGTTATTTTATTGAAAATACACAAATCTGTAACTTCAGTTATAGTGCATACATTAGTTTATAAATCATAAAATGTTATCTTAGAAATTATATCCCTTAGCAGGGTGCAGTGGCATGTACTTATAGTCCCAGCTATTTGGGAGACTGAGGCAGGAGGATCATACAAGCCCAGGCTAACCTGGTCAACATAGCAAGACCCCATCTCAAAAAAATTATACCCCTCAGTTAATTATTTAACATATATTTGACATTTTAATATTTATGAATTGTCTCACAAAGCACCTGAACAGAACTTTCTGTGGTAACAAGTTGTTCAATTGGTAAAAAAAATTTACTGTGGCTCTGTTACTTGATCCAGTTCTATCAAAGATTCTAGGGGAAGATATAAATTAAAACTTATATGCATTAATTAAAAATTACTTTCAAGAAACAATTAATAAAATGTAGAATGTATTTATTATGCAATAATTTTATGATCCCAAAAGGCAAAACATTTATGATACAAAATTAAATAATAGACACAAGACACTTAGCTGTTTATGCAGTATAATTCCATTTTAGTCTGAAACAAATACATATGTGTGTGTGTGTATGTGTATGTGTGATAAATAAGAAGAAAAAAATGACTAAAAATACATCAAGCGATGATTTATCTCTGGGTATTTGATTTTGGATTATTTTATTTCTTTAGAATTTTATGATTTATAAAGTTTTTATAAAAACACATTACACTAATAATACTTCTAAAAATAAGCCAATACTATTTTAAATGAAAAATATCCAAACAAATTAAATAATGTAGTCATATATCAACAAATTAGACAAAGCAAAGCATAAAATACAAAACCGAGCTATTAATAATTTTAAACATATTTGCTATTAAAAAGTATTATGAAATAACAAAGGATTGTATAATCATGTAATGACATTTAAACCACAAAACTCAAATCTCAGATCTTGGCAGAAGAGGGAGTCTGGATTGTCAATCTGCATAAACCTAAAGAAAAAGAGCCAGACAATGGCTTTTCTCATACTGCTAAAAAGATTTGGATGCATTTTATATTAAATTGAAACCTGGCTCTAGTCTACCTCATCTAGGTTTCCCACATGGAAAAAAATTTTTTCTGGCAAGGAAAAAGGTAATAAATCAAAAGCCCATCCAACTCATTTGTTTAAATCTAGTCTTTTGGCTCCAATATATTGTGAAAATATTCCTCCTCTTAGGACTTCCAGAGAAAAAGAGAGAACTGGCCGTCATCCTCCCATATCCTTGCCTTCCTTCAGAATCCAGGTGGTAGTTCAACTGTCCCAAGATTCCAAATGGATTGTTTAGCTGTCACATCATTCCCAAGAAGACAAAACATTAAGGGAAAAGGCAAAAAGTTGCAACACCAACCATTTTATACTTGTAATCAAAGACTACACGGGAAATTTCTGACTCCTCTACACTAATAACAACTCTAGACAAAATGACAGGGTATCAAAAGCAGCCATGTAAATATCTTTCAGCTCTGTAATCTGGCTAAGACACCATAAACTTTCAGATGGTACTTCACTAAAACCCCTTTTCAAAGATAATTTGTTGAAACAAATACATAAACAAGCATTTTTTCTGAACATGAAAAATAGGTTTTTTAAAAGCATTATATAGAGCTTATTGTTCATTCGACTAGTCAAAGTTCAGGAATGATCCATCCGTATACATAATTTTCTCATGCTCTGTGCCCTCTCGATTCAACATCTCCAATTTTAATATTGCAGTAAAAATAATCTGCTAATTGCTGACAACATGTTATCCTTTAGCAGAAGAAAACTTTTGAATCATGCTTTCCCAGCCACTTAAAGTCCAATCAGCTCAGAACCAAATAGTGTTTTGCCTGTGATTCCATTTCTGAACCTGAAAATTACCCCCAAGTGCAAACACATCAAGAATATAAATATTCTGGTGACCTGGTCACACATTTGACTCTTATCATAGAGAAGCACCACTTCAAATTTTGGACAAATACTCAGGCAAAACTAACCTTCTGCCTGAATGGGGCAGCTTTACGTATCAAGTTTAATCACCAGTATTACAGCTTCATGATAAGTTTTCTGGGATAGCACTGCATCGATCTATATTAACAAATGTCAAAAATTCAGGCTATCTAAACTGACATTGAAAGAGATAGTTATTCATTCTTTCTCTCTCTCTCCCCCCCCCAAGAGTTGGTTTTCTATAACAGAAAATGTAATGTAATACATGAGTATTGGGCAGCTATCCCAGAGTGATCCCATTCTCCTGTTCATCTAAAATTTTGTTATAAATATGTGTTTCTGTATTTTCATTTCTAATTCTCTTTCCAAGATTTTTCTTAACTCCAAGTAGCACAACTTGGCTTCTCTATTCTTTGAAATGTCCTAAGTCCCCAACTTCCTCTTCTCTATGGCATAAATTGTATGGCTTTTTAAAAAAACATATTTTTATTGAAATATAATGTGTGTGCCTATTAATGGGGTACAGGTGATATTTTGTTACAAGCACAGAATGTGTAATAATCAAGTCAGGGTATTTAGTATATCCATAACCTCGGGCATTTATGGTTTCTATGTGCTCAGATAATTTCAAGTCCTCTCTTCTAGCTATTTTGAAATATATGATATATTGTTGTTAACCATAGTCACTATTCTGCGACTGAACATTAGAACTTATTCATTGTATTTAACCATGTACCCAATGACCAAACTCTCTTCATCTACCCCACACACACTCATACTTTCCCAGCCTCTGGTAACTATCATTCCAGTCTCTACCTCCATGAGATCAACTTTGTTTAGCTCCCATATATAAGATAGCACATGCAATATTTGTCTTTCTGTGTCTGGCTTATTCTACTTGGCATAATGACCTTCCATCCATGTTGCTGCAAAAGACATTATTTCAATCTTTTTGTTTGTATAAATAGTATTCCTTTGTATATATACACCACATTTTCTTTATTTATCCATTCATTATGGACACTAAGATTGACTTCATATATTGGCTATTGTGAATAATGCTGCAATAAACATGGGAATGCAGATATTCAAAATATTGATTTCCTTTTCTTTGGATAAATACATATAGTAGTGGGATTGCTGGATTGTATGGTATTTCTATATTTTTTTGAGGAATCTCCATAATATTTTCCATAATGGCTGTACTAATATGCGTTCCCACCAACAGTGTACAAGAGTTTGCTTTCCTCTGCATCTTTGTCAGCATCTGTTATTCTTTTGTCTTTTTGATAACAGCCAGTCTAAATGGAATAAGATGATATCTCATTGAGATTTTGACTTGTATTTTTCTGATGATTAGTGATGTTGAGCATTTTTCAAATACCTATTGGCCATGTTTATGTCTTCTTTTGAGAAATGTCTATTCCTGTCCTTTGTCTGCTTTTTAATGGGATTATTTGGGTTTTTGCTATTGAGTTTTTGAGTTCCTTATATATTCTGTACATTTGTCCCTTGTCAGATAAATTGTTCACAAATATTTTCTCCCACTCTTTACTCTGTTAATTGCTCTCTTTGCTGTGTAGAAAGTTTTAGTTTAATATAGTCCCATTAGCTAACATTGTACTGAATGAGGAAACACTGAAAGCCTTTCTTCTAAGAACTGGAACTAGAAAAGGATATTCATTCTCACCACTTCTATTCAACATAATACTAGAAGTCCTACCCAGAGAATCAGGGAAGAGAAAGAAATAGATAGCATCCAAATGGGAAAATAGAAAGTCAAATTGTTCATCTTTGAAGATTATGTGATCTTACATTTAGAAAAATCTAAAGACTCCACTAAAAAATATTTAAAGCTACTAAACAAATTCAGTAAAGTTGCAGGACATAAAATTAACATATAAACATCAGTAGTGTTTCTATATACTAATAATGGACTAGCTGAAAAAAAAAAACAAGAATATAATCCCATTTATAATAGCTACAAATAAATTTAACCAAGGAGTTAAAAGACTTTTATGAGGAAAACTATAAAACATTGATAAAAGAAATTGAAGAGTACACAAACAAATGCAAAGACACCTCATACCTATGGATTGGATGAATTAACATTGTTAAAATGACCCTACTACCCAAAGCAATCTACAGATTCTTCTCAATCTCTATCAAAGTACCAATGCTATTTTTCACATAAATAGAAAAAAATCATCCAAATTCTGCATGGAATCAAAAAAGAGCCCAAATAGCCATAGAAATCCTGAGCAAATGGAACAAAGCTGGAGGAATCACACTACCTAACTTCAAACTATATTACAAGGGTATAGTAACCAAAAGAGCACAATATCAGCATAAAACAGGCACATAGACCAATATAACTGAAAAGAGAACACAGAAATCAATCCTCGTATTTATAGCCAACCAACTTTTAACAAAAGTGCCAAGAACATACATTGGAGAAAAGTCAGTCTGTTCAATAAATGGTGCTGGGAAAACTGTATATCCATATGCAGAAGAATGAAACTAGATCCCTATCTCTCACCATATACAAAAATCAACTCAAAATAGTTTAAAGACTTAAACATAAGACCTGAAACTATAAACCTACTAGAAGAAAACATACGGGAAACACTCTAGGATATTGATCTAGGCAAAGAATTTATGGCTGAGACCCCAAAAGCACAGGTAACAAAAACAAAAATAGACAAATGGGACTATATTAAAATCATATGGCTTCTTGATGACAGAAGTCATACATCAAGAGGCATTTAAAGAGAAAATATCCATAAAATAGAAGAAAATATAAAGCCATTTCAGTCCTTCAAAAATGTGAAGAACAGTTTGGCTTACCAAGGCATTGGCTGGCTCTGGTTTCCAAGAACAAATCCAATTTAGTTCAGTCTCTGGTAGCAAGTAGTCATGTAATTGAGTATAATTTGTCACAATTGGCCATTTGCCTCAAGAGTTATTTAGGACTGAGCTAGTATAAACATTTCAAAAGCCCTTGCCACATTCTAACTAATAATAGAAAAGACATAAAATGGCAATTTGCCCCACCCCAAAGAGAATTTATTGAACTATTATATTTTTCTATACTTTCTTACTTACATTGAATATTCCCCTTGCCAAAACATCATCATTTGTTTTGATCACTGCCCACAAAAGGTAGTATTCACATTTAAATATGCAGTGTCACATTTCTGAAATTCATTACTTAGGCAGCATGTTCCTCCTCCTGAAGATTTTTTCCAGTGTTTAAAAGCTTTTACTGCTTGAGACAAAATAAATAAATAAATAAATCATTTTATTTTGACAAGTGATTCCCTTCATATTCATGCCATTTGACTATATAAATCTCTTGACTCTGACATTTCAAAGACTACTAAACAGAATATGTAGAAATGAAAAATGGAAGTACCCATCTATTAATATTTCTTGATCAGAGGAAAAAGTAGACTGTGGCATTTACTATTAAGATATTATATAGTTAATAGCTTTAACAAAAGTAAAAATAAACTTCTAGATAAGCATTATAGATCCACAATACCAAGTACATTATCAGAAGTCATTAAATGTTAAGAAAAAAATGAATATGTAAACTTGTCATAATAAAAACTAATGAAAAAAGAAAAGAAACATGTAATAATATGTTCTCAACTCTTAAAAATAAAAGAGATAAAAACCAGCAATAAGCCTGCAACACAGTTTTTCCCAATCATGTCTGAGGACATGCTAGCACTAATGACTTTCTATACTAGCAACAACCTCTTAGAATGTGTGACTTTATAATATAATTATAATTATAATGCTAAAAATAATAATGCATCAAGCATCCATTGAGTTCTGTTGATGTACCAGGTAATCATTTGGTAACATTCGATTTATAAACATAATCCTAACCACAATCCCATAAAACTAGTGTGATTATTTTGGGGGGTTTGATTAATGAGACGGAAATTTGGAGAGAAAACTTGCACAGATTCAAACCCAGGTCTCCCCAGTTCCAAACCTTGGGCTTCTAAACATTACATAATTCTATCCAAAAAATTAAGAAATAATCATTTAGGAAATTTTTGCACATATACTAAAAGAACTTTAAATTAATTTTTTAAAAATTTTAAATAGTTAAAGCTTGTAAAAGTTTTTGCATAACCCTTAACTAGGAAGCTCATATTAATTTCTCAAAATGTATATATAATGCTTTTCTCTCCTGTTGCCTACGTATTCCATATATCACATTTATTTAATCAAGCAATGTTATGCTTTTTCAGCCAGCAAAGACTTTGCTTTGCTGATTTAGTAGATGAGTTTCACAAAAGTGGTTCATGTCTGAGAGTTTTTTATGGCATTGATATAATCATTAAGGTTGTCTCCCAGAGCATAACACATATAAAAGCATATCGGAAATATGAATCTGCACAACCCTACATTCTGAGGACACATCCTTATATCATTACAGGCAAATGAAAACAGGTAATATGGAAAACCAAGTGAGCAAGGACTAATTTTAAAGAACCATGTTTAACCTTTGTCTTTGATGATGTTTTCCAGCTTTAACTGGGAAAGAGTTATGCCTATTTTGTGGTCAGTAGCTTAGATACCAAGTGCAGAGAAGGAACACATTGGATACATTTCATAATTCTTGTCTTTGATGAGGCTCCAATTCTCATCTCTATCAGAATATCCACCATTTTTCTCAGTGTAACAGAATGAGAATGTTTGAATATAGCTTTAAATACATCTCAAAATAGATTGATTCTGTCCCTCTTAAAAGCAATAGGAAAATTAAAATTTAAAACTCCATTAAGTTAGAATTGGCCAATTATTTCTTTCATAGAGCTCTTCATAACTTAAGAGAAATACTACAAAATTATACACAGTTATGCATTTAACACTATGGAGTTAATGTACTTTAAAACCACTAAGAAACTGTAAATTGCAAAACTATACATACATAAGGCAGCAATTTTATGGTGGATTATTTGCAATAATGCATTATTCCTTTAAACTTCAATTTTAAAATGTGTTTCTTATAGATGATGTTGAATTAAAGGTACTAGAAATGCAAGATCATGGAATGGGGAAGGAAAAGGAGAACTTACTTTGGGCTTCACTATATAAAATAGTTTTCATCCACCTGTCTTCTGTATTAAGGTAATTAGCTGTTTGCTCCTTTAAAATATAGAGCATAGAGAGTGACCATACATGTTTGGTTTCCTTGGAATGATTCTGATTCAATTAATTATAGTATAAAAACTTAAAAATACTTCCATCCATCTAAGTTAAAAATAAATTATATAGATTCCTTGAGTATCACCAATTCAAGGACTGGTGGATGATAAATTCCTTATGCCTCTAAAATGCTCCTTTATAACTTTTACTCCTTTACCTCTGTTTCCTATAGTCTACTTGAGTTCACCTTATACCATTTAAGGTAATTGGCTAGTTTTATCTTTTCCAATTCATTGTAAATGATACTTTTAAACAGTATGATAAAATAAATTACTATAAAAATGACATTAAAAAGATAAAAACCAGTCAATTTTTTTCTTATATTCAACAACATAAAATTATTTTATTGACTTATTATAAAATATTCTAAATGTGCACTATTAATATCTGTGCTTATCTCTTCTCACTCTGGTAGCAGTTGGCAGAATTACAATGGTCCACAGACCTCACCTAGAGAAGCACTGGTCTAATCTATTTCCTCAAATTTATCTTCCCATTAACTAATTCTTTCCAGATACATACCAAATGTACTTTGAACCTATTTAATTTTATTGACTACATTTTTTATTTTTAATATTTCTATGTAATTCTTTTCTTTATTCGTTCCTGCTCTTAGCTGATGAATCAATTCCTTTCTTCATTTCTCTGAACATTTATAACATAATTAATGTAAAGTCTTAAATGTTTCCATTATGCTTACTCATCCTTCTCTCATTCATATTTTAGACACTAAGCTCATCTTCAGCAGGGGTTGATTTCCCCAAAGGCCCCTCTGTGCCTGACGTTACAAAAGTCATCTATAAAGGATGCATCTAATATTCCTGCAAGCCATCTATCTTTAGTGTCTGTGTACATCTAACACAATTTCCTATTTGTATCTAGTGCCTGGGTATTTTCCTTTTATTGTTTTATATATTCACCATTTTTTTTCATTTTCATTGTTTCTGGTTTGTTCTTTCAATATCATTTCATTCTGCCATATTATAGAATAACTTTTAAATGATTTATATTATTGGTCATGTGAAATTTTAACTTATACATATTAATGCCTTGAATAAAGACATCTACAGAAAACTACTAGCAATATTATGAGAAAAGGATAGCAAAAGTTCTCAGGCAGAGTACATGTGATTGATTTTTACTACAATATCTATTAGAAAATAAACGTTATCCCCAAATAGTAAATTTTTGACAATACCAACACAATAAATATAATATTTAAGCCATCCTTTATTAATATATGCATTAAATACATAAAACTGAATCGGAAGGGAAGAAAGTAAGAAAGAGTTTTAGAGGGATTTGAGTGGCTATTGTACCACTTGACAGAGAAATTTGTTCCCAGAAAATAAATAACAGATAAAGTAATCATTGATTAGAAAATGCATCATCAAATTTCTACTTGTCATTAATTGAATTACAGCAAACTGAAAAGCTTCTGCACAGCAAAAAAAAAAAAAAAACCCACAATCAACAGAGTGAAGAGACAACCTACATAATAGGAGACAATATTTGCTCACTAATCTATTGCATAAAGGGTTAATCCAAAATATCTATGGAACTCAAACAACTCAATAGCAAGAAAACAAATAACCTGAACAAAAAATGGGCAAAGAACCTGAATAGACATTTCTCAAAAGAAAACAAACAAATGGCCAAAGAGTATATGAAAAAATGCTCACCACCACTAACCATCAGGGGAATTAAAATTAAAATCACAATGAGATATTACCTCACACCTTTTAGAATGGCTCTTATCAAAAAGAAAAAGATAAGTCTTGGGGAATCCTTACACAGTGTTGATGAGAATGTAAATTAGTATAGCCATTATGGAAAACAGTATGGAGGTTCTTCAAAACAATAAAAATAAAGCTACCATTTGACCCAGCAATCTCACTACTGTTTCCATAGCCAAAGGAAATGAAATCAGCATGTTGAAGAGATATCTGAGATATCTACACATCCATGTTTACTACATCACTATTCACAATAACCAAGATATTAAATCAACCTAAGTGTCCATCAATGAATGAATGGATAAAGAAAATGTGGCATATATATACAATGGAATACTATTCAGCCATAAAAAGAAGGAAGCCCTATCATTTGTAACAACATGGATGAACCTAGATGACATTATATTAAGTGAAATAAGCCAGGCAAAGAAAGACAAATACCACATGATCTCACTTATTTGTAGAATCTAAAAAAGTGGCTCTTATGGAAATAGAGAATAGAATGCTGGTTACCAGGGGTTGGGGTGGAGGGAGTGAGGGGGCTGGGGAGAGGCTGGTCAAAGGATACAAAATTTCAGTTAGATTGGAAGAATAAGTCCCAGAGATTTCTTATACAACATGATTGTTAATAATGTTAACTATAGTTAATAATATATTTTTGAAAAATGCTAAGAGAGTGGATATAGTGTTCCTATCACCAAAAAAAGCATGTGAGGTAATGCCTATGTTAATTAGCTAGATTTAACCATTCCACAATGTATATACACTTCAAAATATCATGTTCCATACAGTAAGTAAAATTTTAACTTTCAATATTAAAAAAGTTTTAATAATCTACTTTGTACTCACAAAACTGATATTCTCAATTTAATGCCAACTTTCCTTTTAATCAAAATAGAGAAGCTCTTTATTATGTATGGAAAATATGTTTTCATGCTGTTATATCTTCAGTTAATGTATTCATCCTTTTTTGATAAGTGGTAGAAAACATATTTGTATTATTCTAATAAAATATTGAAATTTATTTTTATCTTTTTTCCTGAAATACTACCTAAGACATAGGGAAATTCTCCTGACTTATGATCCCTTTTTATGACTTCAGTGGAACTTCTAAAGCGAATTCAACTCCCTTCGAATATGTTCACATTTTCACTTGTTTTTTACCTGGCAGTGGAAAGAGAACATTGTCAAGAACGTGAAGGCTTGAGTTTTAGTCCCAACTGTGCTTCTAATGAGCAGTATAACTTTGGAGAAGTTACTCTACTTTCTGGAAATGAGTTTTCACATTTATAGGAAGAGAAAGTTGAGTAAAATATTTTTGTTTCTTTTATATTTCTAAGATTTTGTGTTTTTAAGGATATTTAACTATAATCTATTATTTATTATATTTTGTTGTCATGTGATCACTAATTAGATATTTTCATTAGGTGATCTATATACAAACCTGAACTATTTTTGGACTGTTCTGCTATATATAAACAGATTTTATCTACCTCCTCATCCCTTACAGTGGCTTTGGCTCATTGATACAGAGAGCAGAGTTTGTTCAATGTGCAGAGTGTTACTACAATTTTGCTGATTTAGATGAACCATAATTCAGATTCTCAAGCTTTCTGTTTATATCAATTTCACATAATAGAAACTCTAAAAATAATGTCTTATAAAAGATAGAAGTTCCAAGTTGCACAAAGGATCCAGTTTCCTCCTATTTGGAGGCTTTACCACCCTCTAACTGTGAAGACCAAAGGAAAACATTCACTCCCCTAATTAGTCTTTCTACCTTCTGGAAGAGAAGAATTTTCATTTAAAAAAATGGCTTCCTATAAACTGAAACCTAAGTTTAGAGACTTGGCTGGATTCAGCAAAACGTTTTTGGCAAGGAAATGTCATAGGCAATGTAGCATATTTCATATTATATGATATCAGAAGGCACATAATATCAGATTGTTCCTTATTAGTGATACTAAATGAGATCATTTAGTTAAATTGGTGATAGCCAGATCTCTGTACTAGAATGGTACATTTTCCCTGTGCAATTAATAAATGATTCGAATATTGCTACTTTGGCATTATGCTGATATACCCTGTTCCACTATAACTCTTCGCCTACTGGTTACAGCATCTGTTGATGATTCTTGCCTAAATAGTTATTAAACTGAGGGTCATAATATAATAATTGTCTGACTCTTTCATTCCTCTTTCATTTAATAAACAACACTCTTATAAAAACAAGCTTCTCTTGCACAATAGGCTATTGCAGTATGTCAAAGAAAAATTTCACTGAACAGAATTAAACAGCAAGGAAGAATATATTTCAGACTGTTCTAATAGGAAAGAGAATGAATACAACTCTGGTGAAACAAAAAGGCGGAGGACTGTTAAGCCCTGGAATGAGAGATTGAAAGGACTGGAAGATGTTAGGGAGAAGGTTGATCAATATGATTAGTTATCTGTGTTTGGTGATTGTTGCTCCCCCAAAATGAGTCTCCCACCCTCCCACAGAGACTGGAAGATAGTGGAACTATCTTTCATGATCATTACATTTCAACAAGTTGGCTCCCAAGTCCTTGAGAATAACATTCCTGGGGTGTAAAACTGACTAGAGTCTAGTAGAAGATTTATATCTCAAAGGGGCAGAGAAAGAATTTATAATTCAGTTTTCCCAAAATAAATGCTCTAAGAAAAAGGAAAACTGGGACCTGAATTCTTGAAGAAAGCTATCTAAAGTTTAGTCAAGCTGAGGGGAACATTAAGGCAGTCTTGGTCAAAGCTCACCTTACACTTTCCCATGACAACAATACACATGGCTTCCACCTTCAAGTTCATTTCTTGGCCCAATATGGCTGTCGGAGTTTCAACCATCATGACCACTTGCCAGGAAGCAGGAAGGAGAAAGGTAAAAGAGAAAAACAACCCCTGCCAGATATCTGTTTTTCCTTTAAGGATCTTTAAAACCATTCAACAACTTCTATTAACATGTAATTGGCCACTCCTACTTACAGGAAGATTCAGAAATATGGTGTTCTTGCTGAGCACATTCCTGCCTGGGGAAAGTCAGAAATCTGTTACTATTTTTAAGGGTGAAAATGGCTATTGAGTTAAAAAATAGAAGTCTCAAACATACTGGTAAACATAGATGTTATGTGTTACAAAAAAATATAATAGAAGCACTGGTAACAATGGCCAAATTGTTCTTCCTCAGTTCTGTTACACATCATATTTTCTGTTTCACAAGCTTAATGTTTCACGTGTGTTTTCAGCAAATCAACCTAAGAAGATATAAGAGGATAATATTCTTTTTAAATTATGAGTTATATTTAATATTCATAGGTACTTAAGAATTCACATAGCATATTCAAAGGACCATATATTTGATATAAATTTTGAAATCCAATTTTCCCAAAATATAACATACCTGTTCAATAACCTAAAGTTAAGAAAAAATGTAGAAAATATTTTGGATGTTGTGGTTTGTGGGACCTAAACCAGCCCACCCATCCAAACCCATTTTAATTTGGCTTGATAACCTTGTGCTTTAGAAAGGGGGGAGAACGTTAAAAATCTGTAGAAGAAACTTTTAATGAATGACCTTCAGAATTCATCTTTCTAGAATTGGATCAAATCAGAACTGAAAGTTCCAGATCAATCCTATCTGTCTAATGTTCCATTTGTATAAGCCTGTTCCAACGAACATCAGAAGCTTCAATAAAAACTATGTTCTTCCCATTTATTACAGCATAAACTGGCAGAAAAGTTTCAAACCACAAAAATGCTCCTAATTAGACAGGGCCAGCTTCCAACAGTAATTAGGATTCTCAGTTTTCACTTGGTATAGTTGCTCCTGGTTTAAAAATAGATAATGGATAATCTTTCACACTTTCTGTATCATCTCTAAACATCCCAATGAAAAGAAAAATCAGGCACTTAGATTCATAATCATGATGCATACACATTTGTGTTCACAATTTCGTTTCTCTAAGTACTTTTGTAATTCTTATCTGATAGTATACTTATCAGTATACTACAGACATAGTCCATATTGGCCATGTGGACTGTAGCATAGTCTGTGTATTGAATATTTTATTTTGTTCCTAAAACACTGAGCCTAGAATTTATAAATGTAAATATATTTGTCTTAATACAGACTCCATGTATTAATTTTTTTGTATTTTTAACCAAATATTTCAATTCTCCTTTATGTACATAGTCTAAAGAATAAGCTGATCATGCCTAATTATTAGTTTTTCTTAATCTCTGCATGAGGAACAACTAACCTATGGGCAAGTGGGAGCAGGTCTCAGAGCAACAAAGAAGAGTAGTTGGGAACTCCAGCTTAGAACTAGAGGAACTTGGCTTGGAATTTCACATGGACCACTTACTGGTTATGTGAACTTGCCCAAGTTATTTAACTTCCCTAACCCTGAGTTTCTTTACCCAGAAAGTAGAACAGATAATAATTTGCAAGACTAATAGTTAAATGAGACAATTTTTGATATATAATAAGCATTTAATAAATATTAACTATTATTACATCAGGAGTAGTCAGATACAAGGCAGCCTGTTTGATAGAATCATCACCATCTAATATATACAGGGTCTTTACACTTAAAGCCAAGAGTGACCCAGAGTTTTCATCCTGTTTGTCTTAATATACTTAGTTGTTGAACTTGAACTGAAGAGTATAAAGAAATACTATGCTATAGCTAAATGCAAGGAGAATAGAGAGTCCAGAAATAAACATATGCAAATATAGCCAACTGATCTTTGATAAATGAGCAAAAGCAATTCAATGGAGAAAGGATGGCCTTTTTAACAAATGATGCTTGAACACCTAGACATTCACATGAAAAAAAAATGAATCTAGAAACACACACACACCTTTCACAAAAATTAACTCAAAATGGATCATAGGCCTAAATGTAAAATCCAAAACAATAAAATTTCTAATGCAAGATGTTAATAATAGGGGAAAGAGGGGAGGGGAGGTAGGGAGAGAGAAAGGAGGTATATGAGAACTCTCTGTACTTTCTACTCAATTTTTCTATAAACCTAAGACTACTTTAAAAAATGCAAGCAGGCCGGAGTGGTGGCTCACACCTGTAATCCTAGCACTCTGGGAGGCCAAGGCGGAAGAATTGCTTGAGCTCAGGTGTTCGAAACCGGCCTGAGCAAGAGTAGGACCTTATCTCTACTAAAAATAGAAAGAAATTAGCTGAACAACTACAATTATACATAGAAAAAGTTAGCCGGGCATGGTGGCGCATACCTGTAGTTCCAACTACTTGGTAGGCTGAAGCAGTAGGATTGCTTGAGCTCAGGAGTTTGAGGTTGCTGTGAGCTAGGCTGATGCCACGACACTCTAGCCCAGGCAAGAGTAAGACTCTGTCTCAAAAAAAAAAGATAAAAAATACAACCAAATTAATAATTTTATTGTATCTTTTCAAAACATCCAATTTAAAAATCTTATATATGTCTCAAAAGGAGTGAAGAATAATACATCTATCACTTTTACAATACAATTCATTAAAACAGAAATTTGTATTCTGTTCTTCTAAAATGTACTTTCAGTTTAAAATGGAAAATATTCCATTCATTTATAATGAACATGCTAAAAAATTATGTCTTAAGAATTCTTTCTCTTAAAGATTTCACCCACACTGATATAGAGGGCCATTCTACCACACTATTCTTATGGAGGCAATTTTCTATAATAATGAACAATAAGAACTGCCAAGTACCTAAAAGCTAAGAAGGCAGCCAGGACTTCTCAGTCTGCAAACTTTCAAAAAGTATTTTTTTCTTTGAAAATTAAAGAGTTCTTTTTAAGCACTAAGATCAATAATAAAACTTCAAGTTTCAGAACTTCCTAGATTAGAGATAGATAGATAGGGCAGAGCTCCCACTAGACTGCATGATTTCTAATCATATCACTGTGAATTCTGTAAATTGAGCCATTACAGTTGATTATTTGCAGGTGAATTTTGAACATAAATAATCATGAAATCATAGTTTCATTTTGTTTTTCAGATTGACAAAAGGAAAGGGGTTATTTGCTTTCCTGTGTTAACCAGACAGAATATATTAACTATTAACTATGCTACTCGTGGGACCCGAGACAAGGAGCTCTCACACCTGGTTGGAGGCTAAGAAGACAGTGGTATTTCTAGAATAGCCAGGGACCCAATTCAGCAGGTGCCACTCAAGACTCACCCTCCTTCCTGTTCCTGTATATTGTTTCTTCACACACATACACGACTTTCTTATCTTCACCTTAGAGTTAACAAAAACAATTTTATTGGGAATACTCAGGAAACAAAAATCTATCATTTGTTAAGTGCCTCCTTTCTTACCAGGCACTGTGCATTGGTGCTTCATATACAATATTACATTTAAAGGCACCCTTCATTGTAAAGATAAGGAAATTGGGCCTCAGTGTGGCAAACCAAGAATTCCAACTCAGGTCTGTCCAAGGCCAAAGTCTGTGCTCTGTTCACCCCATGGTCCTGGATGTATAAGGACTCTTGAGACCACTGTCAGACCCTTATAAAAAATAGCAGACTTGGCAAAAATGTTTCCTTTTCACTATAGTTTAATGAAATTGGTCATATTAGCTGTTCTCGTTGTAGCTTGCCAAGTTATAGATTTAATGTGATACCAGCATACCCCATCTCTCCCATACCTGGCTTAGAAATGGAAATCTGTGATGACCCTTTATTAGTACAGCATTCATAGAAACATGTACAACGTTGATGGATTTTAAACACTTTTGTAAAAAAGAGATGATGCTTTGTCTAAGTCAGACAGAATTTATCTAAATTTTTGCCAGATGAATATATCAAGGAGTAATAAATATTATCAACTGGAAGCATTTTCCTGGAAATATGCTTTGCAATAATTCTGCATTTCCTTCCTTGTAACAATGCCTTTTGGAGTGAGAAGTGATAGAGCCTAA
This sequence comes from Microcebus murinus, assembly GCF_040939455.1. Classification (NCBI taxonomy): domain Eukaryota; kingdom Metazoa; phylum Chordata; class Mammalia; order Primates; family Cheirogaleidae; genus Microcebus; species Microcebus murinus. The sequence continues at coordinate 76,280,856 of NC_134108.1, forward strand.
ATAATTTTGAAATGTAAGTAATGGAGAAAATATATAATGCATTTAATGCAAATATATGGGTTTGATTCTGTCAGAAAATTAATCCAACAAACCATAATACTATGTGAGAACAAAAAATACCTAGGTTTTATTTATACAAAAGGAATCGATGTCTATGCATGAATAACCTCCTGTATACTTGCTTGTATAAACTTTACTTTGAAATTCCCTTGGTTCTTGTGACTTCCATGTAATGAAAATCATTTGCATTTATCAAAGAGCAAAGAATAGTTGGTCAGCTACTTATAGTAAAGAGAGCTCCAGTGAAGCCATGGTCTCAGTCAGCCAGTTCACAGCAACTTGTAAGGTTAAAAAGCAAACTGAAGATTAATGCAGAGCTGAAAACTCACTAAAGCTTACTAGCACGTGAAATAATTATGGTTTATAGCCAAACTTTAAAATTGATAAAAAAATATTAAATAAAATGAAAATATGAAAATGAAGATATACATCTTATATTACTATATAGTTACATGTATAGTATAGATAAAGCTTTATGTCTTATAAAGTATTCTCAAATATACTACCTTATTTGACTCCTACCACAATCCATGTGGCAGACATCATTATGATACTACCACCCCTGCCTCTTCCACAGTGAGGGAAATAAAACTCATAGAGCTTCCTTTATTCAACCAGGTTTGCAGAGCTGGAGCTAGTAGTAGTGAAGTATTCACCTGACACAGAGGTGCTGGAAGAAGTTTATTACAGCTATCTGAAGCACATGTCCTGACACTAGAACCCAAGCACTGTGTGTTGAGTGATTCTCAAGATTTTTACTGCCCCAACACACCTAGAAATTACAACCTTCTTCCATCAGTAGCAGTGGCTCAACTCCACCATGGGGATGACATATCAGAATGTTAGAGAAAGGCAGCATAATTTAAACACAAACTCCTTTGGGTCGTTCTGATACTTCCTCATTAAGGCAGGTCTTCCACCACCCTCAGTGAAAATTACTCATTTTAAAAAATATCTAATGTATAAAATGAAGACTATAGTTAATAATAGGGCATTGGATCCAGATTTTTGCTAAACCAATAAGATTATAGCTGTTCTTGCCACAGGGGGAAAGTGGGTAAATAAGTGAGATGATGTCGCGCCCGCCTCGCCAGCAAGGAAGACGCGGCAACAGGAGTTCTTCTGACCGTGCTTTAATGGGGTTCCCTTTAGACTTACATGATGCGGAAGACCCAGCCCAGCAGCGCGCAGGCTGCTATAACCCCCAGAAGTACAACCCCTAAGCTGCGATAGGCCGCTCAACTGTCGAGCCACCAAAGCATTAGCCCATATCAGGACCCTTTGTTTGCATTCTCGCGCCACAGGGCAACCGACAATTATGCGTGCGCTGAACTTGTTAGCTGCTCTAGGCAAAGCCGGAAACAGGCGCCAACTTGTAATGGCGTTGACACCGCGCCCCACATCTCCCCCTGTTTTATTAATTTAATGAGAGCTGAGCAACCGTTCAGCACCATCCTTCGACCGTGCGATCAAGGTTGCAGAGCCTCACTTTCACCAGCAACCACCTATCCTCGTGCAATGAGCACAACTCGGAGGTGTGCAAAGGCTGGCTGTGGGATAGGAGACATGCCTTATTTGGTGCAATGGGAGAGACCCCTCAGAGTACAAAGGCCATGTCTGCTAAAATACTTGGGGGTAGGAGCGGGTGCAACCCAAAACTAGGCTAACCTTTTAGCATGGTCAACCACACCTGTGCAGACTGTCTCAGTTCAAGCGCAGCAAATGTCTGTGCCAATACCACATGGTCCGTGGCTGCAAGACCGAAACAAAGTCATAGAGCTAGGAGCTTCAACAGAAACAGGAATGTATCTAGGCAAGCAGGTAACAATGGCAGAGGGGTGAGACGTGGCATTCCAACACAATGTATAATTGCACGTATTAGAGGAACAGTTCACATGTGTACCAGAGGGTTTTTCCGTGGATACCACCCAGATAAACGGGGGCCAAACCCAGACAGGTATAGGGGCAAAGGTCGAGTTTCGCCCTCCCGCAATCACCCTCACAGAACCCTTAAAAGAGTCGCTAAGATTCTATGTGAAACTAGCATTCTTTGTCATACCCCCAGCCACCAATGGACAGGGGGGCCAAGTCCGTGCAGCTTCCGTTAAACCCACACAAAACACAAAGTCCCCTTCAAGGAGAAGGATCTATTTCCCTCCAGTTTACTACTCTGCGTGTCCAACGGCATGTACGCAGTGCCCAAGGAAACATTAGTAGAAAAGAAGCGAGGGAAAATTGGTGAGTTATGTGTCACAGGCATCGGCAGAGGAGGCACTGACAGGATCCTCCAGCGTGGCTCCGCTGCCATCCTCGCGATCATCCATACTGTCGTCAGGAGGAGTAGCCACTGGGTCTCCATGCTGCTCTGGAGGCTGCTGCACCGTTCTAGTCAGCCGCGTGGGCACCCAGATGGGATTGTCCTGGTCCTGTGGAAAAATACAAATAGCTCCCCTGGATCTCATTAACACTGGATCCGGGCCTTTCCATAGGTTAGACAATACATCTTTCCACTTCACTAATTCTTTTTGTGGCGGAGCAGGCGTGACATGCCTGTCTGCTGCCGAACGTCCCTTGACATCTAAATTTAAAAAATTTAAAGTAAAGAGAGCAAAGGAGAGGCGTCCTTTGGGTGATAGCCCTAGCTGTAGGGCATCTCCCCCTTTTTGTTTTTGTAAGTACATTTTGAGCGTGCCGTGAGCACGCTCCACGATGCCTTGCGCTTGAGGGTTGTAGGGAAGACCGGTACGGTGCTCCACACCCAAGCGAGTGCAAAACTGCTGAAAAGATTTTGAGGTATAAGCCGGGCCATTATCTGTCTTAATAACCCGGGGCTTGCCCCAGGCTGCCCAAGCTTCTAGGCAGTGAATGATAACGTAACTTGCCTTTTCTCCAGCCAGAGGCGTGGCATGAAGGACGCCTGAGCACGTGTCAACAGACACGTGAACATACTGAAGCTTTCCAAAGGATGGGACGTGAGTTACATCCATTTGCCACATATGTAGAGGACGCAAACCCCTAGGATTTACGCCCGTATGAACAACAGTGCGATAAGGAGCACAACTTGGACATTGCAGTACAATCTCACGAGCATCTGCACGTGTGATGTTGAACTTAAGTCGTAAGGTTTCAGCTGGCACATGATAAAGTTTATGAAAGTCTATGGCGGCGGCGTGGCCATCAGACACCCAGAGGGCGCGAGTGGCGCGATCTGCCATAGCATTTCCTGCAGCCATAGGTCCAGGTAACAAGGAATGAGCTCTGATATGCTGAATGGAAAATGGGTTTTTCCTATTTTGAATAGTATTCCTAATTTCTGTAAATACAGAAAAGACTGTACTCTTGGCAAGAATGTGAAAGGAGTTCTCTAACTGTTTAACTGCGTTGACCACATAAAAGGAGTCTGAGATGATGTTGATAGGCTCAGTGATGGTACTGAGAACCAGACCGACTACGGCACACTCTACTAGCTGAGGAGAAGAATAGTTAAACTGTTTTGTATACACCTTGTCCTGAATGACATAGCTCCCAATACCTGTCTTAGAGCCATCGGTATACACATCCAAGGCATCAACCAAAGGTAACAGTGAAGTTACTCTTGGGAAAATAAGCTCGTTTCTCATTGCAAACTGCAATAAGGCATGTTTGGGATAATGGTTGTCAATGCTCCCTGGAAAGGTGCATCTCAATATGGCCCATGCATCAAGAGTGGCACATAGGGTGTTTACCTGATTGGCAGTATATGGACAAATCAGGCTATCAGGGTGACGCCCAAAATGGGACACAGCCAAACTAATACCCTTTAAAGCTATCTCGGCCACACAGGTAGGGTAATGGCCAATCACCTTTCCTGGAGAGGCTTGAGGATGCACCCATAAAAGGGGACCATCCTGCCAAAGCACTGCCGTAGGGAGCGTAGGAGAAGGGAGTACACAGAGGGAGAAAGGATCATGGTGTTGAATGCGCACTAGTTGCGCCTTTTGAATGGCTTCTTCTACCTTATGAAGAGCCTTTAGGGCCTCAGGAGTCAAAGTTCTAGGAGACGTGATGTGTGAGTCTCCCTCTAGAATCTGAAATAATGGCTTCAGTTCTGCTGTGGTAAGACATAAAAAAGGTCGAAGCCAATTAATATCCCCTAGCAGTTTTTGAAAATCATTTAATGTTTTTAAGGCATCTTTTCGGATGGACAGTCTTTGAGGCACAATTTTGTCAGGGAGAATGCTACTACCAAGAAACGCACCTACTTCTCCCTCTTGCACCTTTTCTGGAGCGACCAGCAAGCCCTTTTCCTTTAAGTGAGCCTGGAGAGACGCATAAGCTTGGCGAAGTACGCCATTATCACAATGACACAAGAGAATATCATCCATATAATGTATAATTCTTACCTTTGAAAACTTCTGCCTAACCGGCTGGATAGCTGAGGCCACATAAAGTTGGCATATAGTGGGACTGTTAGCCATGCCCTGAGGCAAAACCTGCCATTGATATCTTGCATCAGGCTGCTCATGGTTTATGGAAGGAAGCGTGAATGCAAATCTGCTTTTATCTTGTGGATGCAAGGGAATAGAGAAAAAACAGTCTTTAATGTCCAAGATAATTAGACTCCAATGTTTAGGCAAAGCTGAGAGAAGGGGCAGTCCTCTTTGAACAGGCCCCATAAGCTGCATCTGGGCATTAATTGCTCTAAGGTCATGCAACAGTCTCCATTTACCAGACCTTTTCTTAATCACAAAAATAGGAGTATTCCAAGGAGATTGAGAGGGTTCAAGATGCCCAAGAGTAAGCTGCTCTTGCACTAGATTATGGGCAGCGAGTAACTTTTCAGAGGGTAAGGGCCACTGAGGCACCCACACTGGCTCCTCTGTATTCCAGGGTATGGGCAGAGGATCCCCAGCGGCGAGCAGCCCCCAAGAAAAACCCAGCCCTTCCCAAGGCGGGGCATGCGGAGGTGGGCGGTACCGCTCACAACCTGCCGCTTCTTGAAAAACCGGTTCCTCTTTCTTTTCTAGTTCCTCCCCCGCCTCCTCCCCTGAACTTGAGGAAGTAAGAGAAGAGGAAGAAGAGGAATCATCCTCAGAAATATTTAATTCCTTAAATTCTGACAGAAAAAGGCTATCTCCTCTGTCTTCTGTCCTGTCCTTTCCTTTGTTATTTTTATTCCTGGTACTTTTACATTTCTTTCTCTCCCTTTTCTTCTTTCTCTCCCTTTTCTTCTACCTCTCCCTTTTCTCCTTTCTTCTTTCTCTCCCTTTTCTCCTTTCTTCTTTCTCTCCCTTTTCTCCTTTCTTCTTTCTCTCCCTTTTCTCCTTTCTTCTTTCTCTCCCTTTTTCTCCTTCTTTCTCTCCCTTTTTCTCCTTCTTTCTCTCCCTTTTTCTCCTTTCTTTCTCTCCCCTTTCTTCTTTCTTTCTCTCCCCTTTCTTCTTTCTTTCTCCCTTTTCTTCTTTCTCTCCCTTTGCAGGTCGGGCTGCGCTTTCCCTCCCTGCATTTTCCTTTTTTGAGCTCTATATTCCTTTTTTCCACCTTTTACCGCGGTACTTCCCTTACTGCTTCTCTCTGAGCTTGCGTCTTGCAAGTCACTCAGTGCACTTTGGCTAGCTGCTACGCGCGGGCCTGAAGTCTCATCATACAGGCATTTTATGATAATAGGCCACAAAAAGCGCCGCAGCAGAATATTACCCATTTTTTGGAAGCAGGGGAGTTTTGGCCGTCCCACACGTCAGTTCTGAACTCTACCTCTTCCGAGGTCGTCTCCGCTGGTGCCTCAAAGTTGCACGAGGTTCCTCAAAGTTGTTTCGGTTCCCGGGTCCCGGGTTTCGGCACCACTTGTCGCGCCCGCCTCGCCAGCAAGGAAGACGCGGCAACAGGAGTTCTTCTGACCGTGCTTTAATGGGGTTCCCTTTAGACTTACATGATGCGGAAGACCCAGCCCAGCAGCGCGCAGGCTGCTATAACCCCCAGAAGTACAACCCCTAAGCTGCGATAGGCCGCTCAACTGTCGAGCCACCAAAGCATTAGCCCATATCAGGACCCTTTGTTTGCATTCTCGCGCCACAGGGCAACCGACAATTATGCGTGCGCTGAACTTGTTAGCTGCTCTAGGCAAAGCCGGAAACAGGCGCCAACTTGTAATGGCGTTGACACCGCGCCCCACAAGATGATGGATATGTTAATTTGTTCCACTATAGTAACCATTTTACTATACATGTATATATGTCTCTTGTAACATGTTGTATAATTTAAATTTACACAATAAAACTTTTAAAAAATTAATTTATTTAAAAGTCCCTAAAGGGTGGTTCTCAACATTGACTGTACATTAGAACTGTCAGAGGAGATTATAAAATCTTGATGCCCAGCCTCCACCCCAACCAAATTTAATCAGAGTCTCTATGGTAAAACTCAGACATTAGCTTTGAAAAAAAGGGGAGGGTGAGAGAAAAAAAGAAAAGAAAAAGAGTCCCCAGGTGACTCAAATATGCATATAATGTCAAAACAGATTCCCTTAAAATATTCACAAAAATGGACAAAAGCAGGAATCTGAAATATGGGAACAACAATATCTATGAGGATGTTCTTTGTAGAACTATTTACATTGGGAAATAAAATGGTGGCATAATAGAAACAGTTAAGTTTAGAGAAATATTATTCATCCTTTTGATGGAATATCATGTAATCATTAAAAGCAATGATTCTAGAAAAGATTAGAACTATGGCAAATGTTTAATATATAAAGTTAAGTAAAAGAACAATTGTATGACTCTATGTTCTGTGATTACAATTGTGTGAATTATATGTGTAAAGAAACTGGAAGTAGACACCATAACAAGTAAAAACATGGCTTTGTAAAGGTATCAGTCTGTGAGTAATGTGTTTCATTCTCTCTGTTATCTGTAACTGGTTATATTAAATTTATAACTAAAATGTAATTATGAACATTTTTAGAACCATGGAATGTGATTCCAACAAAATATTTAATAAATGAAAAAAATGCAAAATAGTAGGCATATTATGGTGGTCACTCTGTAATGCGTGTGCTAAGCTAGACTGGGAATCTATGTGCAACTGTGAGCACATACTTAAACCCCACAGGAAAATCAGGAAGTAGGATTAGAAAGTAATTATAATGATAATTATATCCCAGCAGGCTTTATATCCTATGCTGCTTCCTACTTGGAATCTAGTAGAACCATACAGAGGAGCGAACAAAAGAATGTATATGTGAGACCCCGCACTGGGGACCCATAAGCGACAGAGACCATCCTGTCGGTCTCTGATCATGTTGGTCTTTGAAGCATTTGACAAAAGCAATCCTGTATTTGCCCAAAGCTAAAGTACCCTAATTGGGACTGATTTTTCCATCTTCTCAGGTTTCAGGTGCTCTAGTAAACCAGGCAGCCAAAGCTTGTGACACCTGCACTGGGGTTGGAATAGTCGGGTCACAGCATGGAGTAGCTGGAACTTGAGGTGAAATTGATACAAGAGAAAGACAGGAGTTAGATACAAGGGCTTCCAGCAGCAGCAAGACCATGAACAAGGAGGCCAAGATGAGAGTTTGGCATGAGGAAAGCAACAAGGACATCAAAATGGAGTAGAGGTGGCATGTTGAGGAACATAGAAGACTGGAAGAAGGGATAGGATGGAAGTGTGGAGAGCCTTGAGGGCCAAGCGAAAAGCAGTTGGGACTATTCTGGGTCAGAATGCATTAATGACTAGGTATTAATAGGCTGATACAGGTGGCATCATAGAAATTAACCTGGTTGTGTATTATGAATCTGAGCAATTCTTCACACAGAGTGAACATTTGATCTATGTTTTCTGAATGTTTACTGAATGTTTTCTGAACTGAGGCCATGTCTCAGTACAATGGCAGTCTGAGGACACACAAAAAAGTCTTGTCTTGGCAGGGCCTTGTTATTTGCTCCATGAGAACAAACATGAATCCCAAATTTTTCCACTTATTGCCCTGAGTCTCGAAAGGGCCACAATAAGAATGTCCTGGTCAGGGAGTTATGGGTTATTGTCTTAGCCCTCACTTCTAAAGAAGGATACTGAGGGCTGCCTTCTAAGTACAGCTGATAAGAAGGTAGGTTCTAGTATGGCCTCCACTTTATAATGGAAATGTTTCAATATTGCTGAGCACAGAACTTCTCTCAGCTTCAGTCTGCTCCACCATTATGTTAGAGAATCAGGATTTGATCATGTGGACTACTCAAACATGTATGTTGAAAACTAAAGTAACTAGTAGTATGCATTTCTGAGACAAAATGCACTAATTCCAATAAGTCAAAATAAAAGCATAAAACAGTGATCTATTTGACTAGAATCAAGCCAAGTTTTTAAAGTTTCCTTACAGAGTCCCAGTATGGCCATTTCTGCAAACATGGCCCAGACAAAATAATGTATGGTCACTCAGTGAGTAGGTGGCAATCTGGCCAATATCACTGGAGTAAACACTTCAGAAGATTTTTTTTATATAAAAACCTGATTCTTACTTTTCCTCTCACATTCCCTCCACTCAGAACACCCCTGGCAGCTACCACAGAGGAAAGCAGTGAGCAGATCATGAAATCCTTTGACAGTAGAAGGCACAGGAAAAAGTTCCGAGATCGAGTGGCTCTGTAACTTCAGACAGCATCAGAAATAGAGAGACCAGACCCCACAACAGCCTGAGGCCTGTTAGCTGCAGTAAGTCTCAGCAGGCAAGGAAGTAGGCAGCTGGATAAGGAGAGTGCTTGGGGTGAAGGGGAGAAGAAGGGGAGAGGCAACATAATATGCCAATAAATAAATAAACAGATTTCAAAATGAATCAAGCATGGGCCACTTTATAGTTAACAGCAGATTTTAGCCTTTCATGCTGGGAAATATAAATTTCCCTGGCTTCTGAAGAGCATTTACTCTCTTATAGCCAAGGGCAAGTGTGTCTGAGCACTTGGAGAAGAGAGACCCCGTTTTCCCACTGGTTCGGGCCATCTGGGCGAGGGTTGTTCTAACCGTAGCACAATAGGGAGCAGCCTGGGCTATTTAGGTGGCAGCGAGAATAAAGAATAGATAGGAAGTCCAGCCTGGGCAATGTAATGAGACCTTGTCTTTAAAACATCTTTTTAAATTAGCTGAGCATGGTGGTGTCCATCTGAAGTCCCACTCACGTGGGACAGGAGGATCACTTGAGCCCAGGATTTCAAGGCTGTAGTGAGCTATGATTGTACCACTGTACTCCAGCCTGGGTGACAGAGTGAGATCCTGTCTCTAAAAAAGAAAAAAAAGAAAGATTGGAAAGGAAGAATTCAAAAGACATTATGAAAGGAAAAGGAAAGATAACATGTTAGATAACAGGAGTATAGGAGAGGAATGAGAATGAGCCCTTGAAGTCACACGCATGGTCAAGCATGATTTTATAGAGTCTGTGCAGCACTCATACCAACAAGAAACCTGAAGAATGATCGAAATTGTGAGTGTACTTTGGAAATCCACACACGGGCCAAAATCCTAAGAGCTGAAAGTTGATAGGTGTTATCAAGCTTTATTTAAATTATTTGTGGGGTAAAAAATACCATCACACAAGCCAGCCCTTCTCTAGATAACTAGCAGATGCCCTTTCTGTTGTGTCAGTGGCCTAAAATTTCACACCAAATCTCAAGTGCAAAACACACCATGATCTTGGGTGGTCATTGTGGGAAAACAGTTACCACCATGACAAACCATCTGTAGAAGCATTTGGGAACCTGTAAAATTTGCTATAAACATTACTATCATCATCACTGTCTAGATACTTGGTGATAAAATACTCTGACTTATGGCAAACAGGTCAGAAAAAGAAAACCAACTTCCAACATTGTTAAGTGTGGCCTCTGAGAATCAGAAATAAAAGATGAAACTGCTTCATGCATGCATAGTGAAAATAGCCAGTGTTTCTCGATTTTAGCCAAGGCTTTGGATCAAAGTGAACATCTGAGTCAGTTTTACAAACAGGTGGGACCCAAAACAATAGCAGTAAGTGAATATCACGACATTATCTGCATTAAGGTGGCCCCTGTTCTCCATCTACTGTGTACCCAAAGCTCAGTGCCGCAGTCAAAATCCATTCCAGCTCCCTGTGGCAAAGGCTGTTTGTAAATATAAAGGGCAAAGACTGAATCAGATGCCTTCATCAGATAAATATAAAAACAGGCATTTAAAAAATAATAATAATATGCTTCCCTACCTTTTTTATCTCAAGGAGTAAAGTACTTTAGAATGTGTTCTTTTCAAACGCACCCAGGACCCTGTTCATAGATTCCTTGAGTTTCCAAATAGAGGCAAATTAATTCCTGAAATAGTGTGTTGGCAAGTTGTTTACTAGAATTCAACCTGAGACTCATATTTACAGCTTAATGCTCCCCTAAGTGACAGCTGAAAATATTATGTGTGTAAATGTGTATGCATGTGTGCTCATAAATGATATATTAGAGAAGAAGAGGGAGACTGCTCAGACATTTTCAAAATCTGTGTCACAAGTACCAGAAGCTTATTGAAGGTCTTGGTTTCCTCTCCTCTGGCTAAAGTTTCCATAGGACAGGAGGCAATAAAAACCCCGAGATGGGTTGAAGAATATACAGGGAGGATTTTTCAGAGGAGAGAAATAAATTGGGCATTTTAAATGTACAGAGCCCCATATCCTCGAGATGATACAGAGCAGAGACGGCATTGCTATTTTAGTTGTGCCTGAGTTGGTGTTTTGGCTGTCGTCATCATCATGCAGACATTTACAAACCTCCAGAAGATAGAAAAGCTATGTATCTGAGAACTTTCCTTTCAATAAAGGTAAAATGATAATAGCTACAATGTATTCTGTAACTAGTTTGTACTACACTGTTACAGGCACTCAATGTTTATACACTCTTAGTTAACAGCTTATTCTCGATATAACTGTGAGATAGGTATTAGAATTCCCATTTTATGCATGGTGAAATTGAGGTATAAGAATAAGAAACTCATCAAATATCTTAAGTGAGAGAGAGAGACAGGATTTAAACCAGAATCTTTTCTTTCTCAAAACTATGGTCATTTCATTATGCTCCATTGCCTGTAAATAAACATTTTAAGAGTTAACATCAGATGAACCTTCACAAACACAGAAGCCAAATTACATGATTGACATTTGCTAAATGATACTATTTTTAAACTGGTTTTTTTTTTTTTAGTTTTAAAATTTTTTGTACTTTTGCAAGTCATAGTTTTCATTATGCCCACCCTGAAATCCAAGAGCACTAAAAATTAATGTGTATAAAGTGAGTTACTGTGTTAAAATGTATCATTATTCTGTCCTTGTGTGCCTAATTAACCCTCCTGAGGGGTTGCCCAAGAGGTGGAAAACTGGTTAGCTTCATTCCAGGCCTCAGACAGGATTGCCTTGCCTGAGTCCCACTTCTGTGGGGGCTTTCTGTATTTGTGAAATATAGGTGACATTTGTCAAATTGGGTAACCTCCTCTCTGAGTTACTGACTCAATTGCTGAAAGAAAAGAGATATGCACCATTATCATGATCACTGCTGAATACTTAACTGCTGGCATCTCTCCAGCAGTTCCTGATTGTACCTTTAAAAGCTGCCAAGAGAAGGCAAATGATAATGCTGCTCTCATATATCCAGAGTGAGGAGGGAGTATTTGCAGGGAACTTTTGAGAATAAAAGAAAAATATGTTCATTTTAGAAACTTTAGAAAATCCAATAAAGGATAAAGTATAAAATAACTTTTCAAAGGACCTATTTTGGTCTATTCCCTTGCCATTATCCATGAACTTACTTTGGTACATTTGCTTAAAGTTTGTATTCTTTGAATATATATTCTTTAATTGAAATTATTCTGAAATATGATTTTATTTTTAGATAATATTCCATTGTTGAGATTTTTAACACTGTATTAAATATTAAGTGTCTGTGATATCGCTTTCTGCTTGTTAACACAGTCATTTCTGTGTTGTTAGTCAATGTTTCTAGTTTTTTACTGTTGTAAATAGAGTGATAAGCACTTTTTATATAAATCTTTGTTACTTCATGATTATTTCCTTAGAAAAGCTTCTTAGAGTCATAGAAATGAAATTAATAAATCAAAGGAGTACATAATTTAAGTGACTCTTGACACATATTGATGTATCACTTTGCTGAAAAGTTGTATTGTTATATTTGCAAATTTTCAATTCAAATTTTAGGCCATTGAAATCCAGTTGGAATAATGCAAATAGCCTGATTAATTAAGTCTTAACTAATTAAGACTTCATTCAGACTTAATCTGGTCTCTGAGACTTGTGTATCAATTAATAAAAAGACTAAGAAGTTCCCACTGGAATTCTAAAAAATAGGGACTTAAATGAATTAATCAACTTTCAATGAGAATTAAGATATTTATCACCTGCTCACTTTACTTTTTCTATTTTACAGAACAATATTTTAAAGCTAAAAGTGACCTTAGATCATATTCAGTTGAACTCCTTCATTGTATAGATATGACCAAGTTGAAGCCCAGAAAGTATGCTTCAGTGATCCCTCTACCCTGCCAGTCAAATACTCATGCTTCAAGAAAGCGTCACCTCTTGTAGAGTTTAACAATTTCTTCTCTGTGCTGTGACTGCTTCTTATCTTGTGATAAATGCACTGTTGAAATCTTCCCGTGGTTTACATTACCACTTATACTTTAACTTACTGGCTTACATCATCGTCTCCTCTTCTGGACTAGAAACATCTGAAAGCAAGTATTACATTTTGTATCCTTGTAGTCACTTAGAAAATGCTTGTTGAACTGAATGGAATTTCATTTTACTCTTTGTTCTTCTCTCTTTACTCCTATACCCATGTCCTCCTCTGTACTTTGCTTATTCCTGTAATGTAAACATTAGTAAATATTTTTCCTCTTTTTTTAGTCATTTAAAGGATCACCATTCTTTTTAGGAAGATTGTTCTCTATCATATTTAAGGGATCAAAAAGTATTTTACATATGTAAAATATGTGTGTGTAGAGACATAAATACACATTTCATGAAAATCTTCTCTATATCTCTTTCAAATATGTCCACCTCCCATTTTCTTAGAGAATTACAAATGAGTCTATTTTATTACGGACAAAATATAAATTATTTTGAGAGAGTACAATGACAGAGTAGACTATGGACATAACCTACAATTCTTATAATAATGATCTTATACTCCTTTAGTTCGGTTCAAAAGAAATATGACTTTTAAATCACATAGACTAGACAAAAGGACTTCACCCAACTACTGCAGTGAAGTCGGCAGAAAGGAAAACCCTGCAGATGCTTCTGTTTGAACCAATCCAGAAGCCAACATTAAAGAACAGAGTGGGAAAGCGTAGGAGTGGTTACATCTCAAGCCTCTGACACTGCTGACTTCTCTCTTTGCATAATATAAGGTCATGGCAATAGTCTAAAACCTCTTTCTCAAAAATAGTAAGAGAAGATCCTTTACAGCCCACATTCCCAATACTTTCCTAGCATTGGTGTTGATGTTGAAATATAAAGCACTAACCCTGAAAGAAAGGGTACATTTCAATATGAATACCAGTGCAATAATAATAATGACAATAACAATCACCTTTTAATGGGTGCTTCTCACATGCATGCACTTCGCAAACATTTTTTAAATCCAGCCTTGGGAAAAAAATCCCAAAACGTAGACATGAGCATACCCATGTTACAGATTCACAAAGAGGCTCAGAGAGAGGAGCTAACCTAATTGAGTTCACAGAATTGGGGTTTGAGTCTAGACTCTTTGATTCCAAACCATGTTACTCATCAAAATTGTTACCTGCTCTTTTAGAAGTACAAATAAACATCTATATTTCAGTGGAAAGAAGTACATCTTTTTAAGAATGATAATTTTAAGAAATCCATTACTCTATCAGAGCTGGATAAAGAGTTGTCCTATTTTCCATCCAGTAGACTACTAAATAAAAGTCTTTCTGGGTATATGATACACCCAAAAATTAAAGCAAATGAATGGAATTTTTATTTAGGACGTTCTATATCTGCGATCCCCAACCTTTTTGACACCAGGGACTGGTTTTGTGGAAAACAGTTTTTCCATGGACGCTGGCAGGGAGGAGAGGATTGGGGGCTGGAGGTGGGGCATCGCCGCCTGGGCTCCACCTTAGATCATCAAGCTTTAGATTCTCTTGGGACATGCAACCTGGATCCCTCGCATGCGCAGTTTGTAGTGGGGGGGGGGGTTGCGCACTCCTACGAGGGTTCAATGACCCTGCTGATCTGCCCCAGGGTGGAGGGGGAAGAAGGGGTTGGCACCACAACTACTCATGACAAAAATGCCATTCTCAGAGACTGCACCCCCCACAAAAAAAATCTTAGAAGATTTTTTAGCAGTCATAATGTCTCTGTTCCCTTGCAAACCTTAATTTTCCAGAGTAAAAGATGTCTGAATGAAATTTGCAACAATAAAATCATAATTTCAAATGTTTTGACCTTTCTCAATTCAATATTAAAATGCTCCAGAGATATCAATTCTTTTGTGACAAAAGTCTATGTCCCAGATTGTTTTTTAACCCCAAAGCTATGCCATGAAAATCCTTTCTTGATCTGAAAATATTAGACTTTCTTCTGGGTTCTTCCAGTTCCTAATGATTAGCATAGTGAGAAAAAAAAAATATCTTTAAGAGGTGGCTGAAAAGAGCTAAGTTGGTTGCTTATAGCTCAGTATAGAAACTGAGTTCTACAGTAGAAAAGCTCCTGCCTGCAGGGTTGTGTTCACCCCTCCAGTTACAATGAGGCAGAAAATGATATACAACATTGGTATTAATTAGTGTCAAATGAGGGTGGTAGCATGCACTATAAATATTTAGAGCTGTAAGAAACTTTGGAGAGTGATGATTTCTCTCAAAGCCTTCTCTTTCATGGCTTCTAGGAGGAAGGGGAATGCAATGAAAAGGACTTTGACCTTGGAGCCAGAAGGAATGGGCTCAAGTTCTGTCTTTGCCATTTAGAAGCTTTTTGACCTTGAAATGCTTAATTAGGCTGAGCCTCCTTCATTGCTTCATCTATAATGTAGGAATAATAATTTCTACATTAAAGGCTTTTAAGGATTAGAGCTGAGTTGTTTAAAATGCCTGGTCTATTAAAGGTGCTCAAAAGACCAAGAAATTTTGATTCAGAGAGTTAGTGGCGTATACAATATTAATTACACAACCTTGGTTAGTGGCAGAGCAGAAACCAGGATCCAGGGCTGCCACCCAGACAAGTGCTCTTAATGCAACCACATGTGAAATATTAGAAGCAGACTCTGCCTGCCCTCAATGATGACGTTGAGGATTAGTTTTGGGCATTTAATGTTTGTTCTCTGTAGCTTTTTGTTGATGTTGTTGTTTGTTTGCTGTTTTACTATTTCTAAAAGACAAATGAAATTAGAAGAGAGGGTGATAAACTTCCCATGAAGTTACTGCTTGACTGAAAAGATGAGAACCCCAGCTCAGCCACAGGGCCAGAACTCATGGATGGGCAGCTCCAGGATGCAGTGAATGCCTTATATGAGTGCAGGATATGAGAATCCCATAGAAATCCACTCGGACACACCCTTCTTCTGGGTCAAAATAGAAATGACAGTGTAGAGTCAACCTCTTTCTAACTTATGTGCCCAAGATTATCTCATGACTGAAGATGGGATTAAGAACTGTCAGAGACACTTCAGCCAGGAGCCTGAAGTATCCTCACTTGTTGAGGGCTGGGCTAATCAGGGTTCTAGTAGTCCACTGTCATGCAAACCCAAATCCCAGAATACCTGAGCCAAGGCTCTGGGAAAATTACATCTGTGGATGTCCATCCTAACTGACAAGATTTGTGCAATTATTTCAAAACTGTGCCTCTGCTTTAGTTTAAATTTATTTTCATTATTTTTATTAAATATTGACTAGATACCAAAGGAATATTTAGAGAATGTGTGTGAATTATGAAGAAAAGTGATGTAAATACTTGTGTACCCACTACTCAGTTTAAGTAAAAAGATGTCCCCCCTCCTATTGTGGGGGTCCCCTCATGTCCCTCCCTTGATCCTGTTCCAGTTCCTCGCTACTGAGAAGTCAGCACAATCTTCTCAGTGCATCATTCCCTTGCTCTTCTTTAAAGTTTTTCCACATACATTTCATATACCTAAAATAATTTTGTTTAGTTTTACATGGTTTTTGAATGTTGTATAAATAGAATCATGTTGTATGTGTTTTTCTATACATTGCTTTTTCTCTCACATGTTTTTCCTGAGAGTCATCAGTTTTGTGAATAGCTATAATTCTTCATTATTCACAATTCTCTAGTATTCCAGTGTATGAAGGTACCATCCTTTATTCGCTTTACTGTTGTTGGGCTTCTGAACTGCCTCAGCTTTCTGCCCTAAACATTCTTGGCCATCTCTCCCAGAGCATGTGCAAGAGTCACTCAGGTCTCTTCCAAACTCTGTCACATGGGTGTGCCTTCAGAATGCATGTCACTCCACATCCTCCCCAACACTAAAAATTACAAGCTGATATGCCATGGTATCCCCTGATGGTTTAATTTACACTTCCATGATCACTAAGGAGACTGAGCACATTTTCGTGTTTCTTTGCCACTTATTTTTCTTCTTATGTGAAATGTTTGTGCATTTCTTTTACCCATTTTTTTATTGGTTTGTCTTTTGTTATTATTGAGTTATCTTTTGTTAGTTTTGTAAATCGCAAATCTTTTCCTTCTCCATTGTGGATTGTGTTTCTCATTGTTTTAAAGCATCTGTTGAGGAACAGATATTCTTTATTTCTTCTGTTTGTTTTTTCTGTTTTGTTTTTTTTAATATTCTTAAATTTAATTTAGTGAATTTCATCCAACATTGACTTTAAGATTTGTGCTTTTTGTGCCCTGTGTAAGCAACTTTTCACTACCCTAAGGTTATAAATATATTCTCCCATGTTTCTTGTAAAAGTTTTATAGTTTTGCCTTTCACATAAATCTTTAATCTTTCATATGGTTTCCAATTCAACGCCATTTTTAAGAAGTTCTATTTTCCCACTGAGCTGATGTGGTAGCTTTGACCAAAACAATGGCATTAGAGGCATTGCAATCAATTCCATAGGTTTTCTCTATATCATTGTACCAGTACCATACTGTCTGATTTACTGTGAGTCTTCTTTAATCTGAGACAAGTACTTTCAGCCTGTACTTCTTCAGGGGTGTTTTGGCCCTTAAGAACTTTTTCATTTATACATCAATATATATACCATGTTTCCCCGAAAATAAGACAGGGTCTTATATTTATTTCCTCAAAAAGACACCCTAGGGCTTATTTTCAGGGGATGTGTTATTTTTTTAAGTACCGTACAACAATCTACATTTATTCAAATATAGTTAAGTCGTCTTCTTCTAGAACATCATCATAACTCTCCAAAACCCAAATTCCATCCTGAATTTCTTGCGACTCTATTTCCTTTAGAACCATTGGCCCCAATCTCTCATGTCGAGCAATAGAGCTCTCATGAGGCAGATGAGAAGGGTTGCTAGTCTTCTTTACAGCTCCGCAATGAAATGCATGGGTTGTGCAGATAGGCTGCGTAGCCACACCCATCACTAGGTCTTATTTTTGGGGTAGGGCTTATATTGTGCAAATGCTTAGAAATTCTGCTAGGGCTTATTTTATGGGTAGATCTTATTTTCAGTGAAACACAGCATGAATCAGCTCATCAAATTCCACCAGAGTACCTGTTGAGATTTTTATTGGAATTGCATTAACTTTATAGATTAACAATGACACTATAGATTCATCTTTAGATCAATTGGCCTTTCAATATTGAGTCTTCCTATGTTATTTATTTAAATTTGGTAGATCTCATAGTAGAGTTTTGTGGTCTTTTCCACAAAGTTCTTGCTTATACTTTGTTAGATTTTTTTACAAAGTAGTTTGCATTTTAAGGATATTTTAAATGATAGCTTTAAAAATTAATTTTGAATGAAATTTTCTACCCACAATGTATAAAAATACAATTTTTTTAGAACTACTGTATGATTCAGCAATCCCACTACAGGATATATATCCAAAGAAAATCAGTACATCAAAGAGATATATTCACTCTGATGTTCACTACAGCATAACTCACAATATCCAAGATATGGAATCACCTTAATGTCCATCAACAGATAAATGGATAAAATGGATAAAAAAAACATGGTATATACACATAATGAAATACTATTCAGCCTTAAAAAAAGAAAGTAATCCTGTCATTTGTGACATGGATGATCTTGAAGGACATATGATAAGTGAGATAAACAAGACACAGAATGAATGACAAATGATCTCACTTATATGTGGAATCCAAAAAAGTTGAACTCATAGAATCAGAGAGCAGAAAGGTGGTTGGTTACCAGAGGTTGGGAGAGAGGGAGGAATGAGGAGATTATAGTCAGAGGATCTGAAGCCTCAGCTAAATTGAAGGAATAAGTTCAAGAGATCCATTGTACATCAGGGTGGCTATAGTTAATAACAATGTATTGTATTCTTGAAAATTGCTAAGAAGGTAGATTTCAAGCATCCTCACCACACACACACACACACACACACACACACACAAAGAATGTGAGGTAATGGATATGTTAATTAACTCTACTTAACCATTGCAAAATGCATACATATTTCAAAAAAACAGGTTATACATGATAAATATATAATTTTGTCAATTAAAAAATAAAAATAGGCCGGGCGCGGTGGCTCACGCCTGTAATCCTAGCACTCTGGGAGGCCGAGGCGGGCGGATTGCTCAAGGTCAGGAGTTCAAAACCAGCCTGAGCGAGACCCCGTCTCTACCATAAAAATAGAAAGAAATTAATTGGCCAACTAATATATATAATATAAAAATCAGCCGGGCATGGTGGCTCGTGCCTGTAGTCCCAGCTACTCGGGAGGCTGAGGCAGGAGGATTGCTTGAGCCCAGGAGTTTGAGGTTGCTGTGAGCTAGGCTGACGCCATGGCACTCACTCTAGCCTAGGCAAGAAAGCGAGACTCTGTCTCAAAAAAAAAAAAAAATAAAAAATAAAAAAAATAAAAATACTATTGATTTTTACATCTAGCCAAAACCCTCTTATAATTCTAATAATTTATGTACAGATTTTTGTTTTATTTTTACTTACACAACCATATCTTCTGTGACTACTGATAGTTTTATCTTTCCCAATCTTAATCCCTTCATTTGCTTGTTTTGCCTCACCAGACTGACTTGGACTTTCAGTACAATATTGAATGTAAGTGGTGATGGCCAACATTTTTGTTTTATTCTTAATCTTAAAAAGAATGCTTTCAATATTTTACCAATAAGTGAGATTTGCCCATACTTTTTCTATTGATGTCTTTTCCTGAATTGAGGAAGTTCATTTTATTGCTAGTGTCCTAGGAGATTTTATCACAAATATATGTCAAATTTTTTCCTCCCTCCATTAAGATGAGAGGCTACTCTTTCTTTAATCTGCTAATATGGTAAATTAAATTATTTTATAATATCAAACCAATTCTGGAATACCCTCTAATTAGTCATGATATAATATCTGTTCATGATTGTCTCAATTTGTTAATATATTATTTTTAGGATTTCTGCACCTATGTTTATAAATAAGACTGGTCTGTAGTGTTTTCTTTTTTGTACAGTCCTAGACTGGATTTCACATCACATTAATGCTAGCCTTATAAAAGAAGTTGAGCACATTCCTTCAATATTATACAATAGTTTTAAAATCCTGGAGTTACTCATTTCTTGAATGCTAGTAGAATTCATAGGTAAAAACTCTCTGGTTCTCATACTGTCATTGAGGAAATAATTTTAGCTGTTCTTTTAATTTCTTTTGTAGTTATATGACTATTAAGGGTTGCTGAGTTTGAGTCATTTTTGCTATTTTTTTCTAGAAATTTTTCTCTCATCAAAGCTTTCAAATTTATCAGTATGAAATTATTCACATTAACCTATTGTTTTCTAAACGTCTATAACTTCCATAATTGTCTCATTTTTTATTCCTGATATTTACTGTGTCTTCACACTTTTTTCATCATCAGTTTTGACAGAGGGTTTTTTAAAAATTTTATTAGTCGTTCCAAGTGAAACGTTTGGCTTTGTCAATCTATTATTTTTGTTTTGTATTATATTCATTTACTATTATCTTTATTATATCCTTTTTCTAGTACATTCTTTGTCTTTGTTATTCCTTTTCATCTTAAGTTAGCAGCCTAGGTCATTAATTTTCAGACTTTCTTCTATTACAATATAAATTTTTAAGTATCATTTTACCTAAATCCCCCACATTTTAATATGCAGTAGTTTATTATTCATTCTGAGATATTTTCTACTTTATTCTTATGATTCTTTAACTTGTGAATTATTTAGAAATGTGTTTCTAAATTGACAAAAATACAGGATTTATTTTTTAGTTGTATCTGTGAGGAATTCAGGGCACCTAATCAATGGAGATGGTTCTTCACCTGACACCACTCTCCCCCAACTGCAATCACACATTCTTTAGGATTAGATTTCACCTGATTTCCAACTATATCCTAGCGCCCTCAGCACTGTGGAAATGAGGGATTGCTTTGAGTACTGCATTACTTAACTGGGCCAAACAACTTTCAAAGAGTTCAAAGAGTTGAAATGACCTCTTTCTGCTGTTTCATCCCATCCCACAGCTACCAGCAATATTCTCCAACCTTCCACTGAACTCACGACTTCAAAACATGGGACCACCTCACACCAAAAATTTTGAGCCTTACTACTGTTTAACAAATATTATTGTCTTGCTTCACTTACTAGATTATTCCCCTTGGGATAAGGACCACCTAGGATGTTATCTAGGTTCTCCAAGGATAGCTAAACGTTCATCACAGGAAACTATGAGGAAATAGGTTGTCCTATTTTCTGGCTTCTGACTGTTTCTCTTTTATTTTCACTTTCCATGCCTCCCGCAGTGCTTTATTTGGGTTCCAAAGTATCTCAAACGATAAGCCCGTACAGGTTGGAACAGGCTTTACTTCTATAATGAACTGGAAACATAAAGAAAATCTACACTGAAGGAAAAATTTTTTCAAGTTGAATTTCTTTTTTATTTCAAATTTTTTAATTGACATTAAAATTGTATTTATCACCCACTACATAATATTGCGAAGTTTATACATTATGGGATGGTTAAATCTAGCTAATTAACAAATATATTACCTCTTATAGTTATCATTTTCATGGTAAGAACACTCAATATCTACTCTCTTAGCAATTTTCAAGAATATATTGTCATTAACCATAGTAACCATGCAGTACACTAGATCTAGTACACTAGATCTCTTGAACTAACTTCTCCTATCTAACTGTAATTATGTACCCTCAGACCAACACCTCCCAAACCTCTCTTCCCCGCTGAGGGTGAACTTCTACCAAACAATTGGAGGAACATGATGTTTTGCAGTAAAATTTTGTCAGAGTAAGTCGTGGAAGTGGCTAAGTTGAAGGCTAAGGATTAAGTATCCTTTATCCAAAATGCTTGGAACCAGAAGTGTTTCGGATTTTAAATTTTTCTGGATTTTTGGAATATCTGTATATATATAATGAGATATCTTGGGGATAGAACCCATATCTAAATACAAAATTCATTTATGTTTCATGTATATCTTATACACATAGCCTAAGGGTAACTTTATACAGTATTGTTAACAATCTGGGGCATGAAACCAAGTTTTGACTGCGTTTTGACTGCAACCCATGACATGAGGCTAGGTGTGAAATTTTCCACTGTGGCATCATGTTGATGCAAAAAAAGTTTTGGATTTTGGAGCATTTCAGATTTTGCATTTTCAGATTAGGGATGCTCAACCTCGATTAGGTTAATAATGATATAGTTAGGTTATTAATTAGGTTAATAATGATATAGTTCAATGCTCACAGAGCTGTGCAAAAGATGCTCTGCTCTTTTTAAATAAAATTGTATATATTTAAGGTATACAACATGTTTTGATATACATATTACTATTTTGATGTAATGAATTAATTGATACCTCATCTCACATAGTTACCCTTTTTAGTTTTTGCTTTGTTTTGTGATAAGAGCGCCTGAAATCTACTCTTAGCAAATTACCAATATACAATATTAACTATAGTCATCATGCTATATATTATGTTTCTAGATTTATTCTTCCTACATAGCTGCAACTTTGTACCATTTGATTGTCTTCCCATTTCCCCCACCCTTCAGCTCCTTGTAACCACCATTTACTCTCTTCTTCTATGAGTTGGACATCTTTAGATTCCACATATGAGTAAGATCATGCACTATTTGTCTTTTTGTGTCTGGCTTATTTCACTAAGCATAATTTTTCCATGTTCACCCATGTTGTCACAAATGACAGCATTTCCTTCCTTTTTAAGGCCAAATAACATTCCATTGTATATGTATACCACATTTTCTTCATTCATTCACCCATCCATGGACTCTTAGATTATTCCCATATCTTGGCTACTGTGAATAATGCTGCAATGAACATGGGAGTGCAGACGTGTCTTTAATGTACTGATTTCATTTTCCTTGGGTATAAACAAGAAGACAGATTTGTGGGTTATATGGCAGTGCTATTTTTAATTTTCTGAGGAGCCTTCATACTGTTTACCATAATGGCTATACCAATTTATATTACTACCAATATAGTGTACAAGAGTCCTCTTTTTTTCATACTACTGCCAACACTTACCTCTTATCTTTTTGATAACAACCAAGCTAACAGGGATGAGGTGATATCTCATTGTGGTTTTGATTTGCATTTCCTTGATTATTAGTGACATTAAGCTTCTTTTCATATACCTGTTGGCTACATGTATGTCTTCTTCAGAAAAAAGTCTATTCAGGTTTTTAAATCATTTTTATTGGGTTATTTGGGGTGCTTTTGCCATTGAATTGAGTTCCTTATGTATCTTGGATATTAACTCATTAGATATATGGTTTTCAAATATTTTTTAATTCTGTAGGTTGTCTCTTTTCCATATTGATTGTTTTCTTTGCTATATAGAAATTTTAAGTTTGATGTAATCCCATTTGTTGATTTTTGTTTTTGTGGCCTCGACTTCTGGGGTCATATCAAAAAAATTCATTGCCCAGATCAATGTCATGAAAATTTTTCCATATGTTTTCTTCTAGTGATTTTATAATTTCAGGTCTCCCTTTTAAGTCTTTAATCCATTTTGAGTTGATTTTGGGGTCTAGGTATAAGAGTCCAATTTTATTTTCTTGCATGTATATATCCAGTTTTCCCAACACCATTTATTGAAGAAACTGTTCTTTCCCCATATGTGTACTTTTGCTGACCTTATCGAAAATTAGTTCACTGTATATGAATGGGTTTATTTCTGTACTCTATATTCCTTTTCATAGGCCTATGTGTTTTATGCCAATACCATACTGCTTTGGTTACTATGGCTTTGTAATATAATTTGAAATCAGAAAGTATGATGATTTCAGCTTTGTTCTTCTTTCTTAAGATTGCTTTGTGTATTCAGTGTCTATTGTGGTTCCATATAAATTTTAGGATTGTTTTTTCTATTTCTATGAAAAATGCCCTTGAAATTTTGAAAAATATTTCATTGAATATGCATGTGACTTTGAGTGGCATGGACATTTTGACATTAATTCTTTCCATCTGTGAACAGGAAGTATATTTCTACTTATTTGTGTCTTCAATTTCTTGCATTAATTTTTTCTAGTTTTAAGTATACAGGTCTCTTGCCTCCTTGGTTAAATTTATTCCTAAGTATTTTATTCTTTTTGATGCTGTCTCAATGGAATTGTTTTCTTGACATCCTTTTTGAATATATGGTTACTGGTGTAAAGAAACACAACTGATATTTGTATGTTGGATTTATATCCTGAAACTTTACTGAATTCGTTTATTAGTTCTAACAGTTTTTTCATGGGGTATTTAGAGGAGATTTTTCAAATTATCTTTTTTACTTACTTACATATGTACTCATTAAATTATGATTAGTAAATTTCCTTATATTTTACTGAATAAAATGAAACATGATCTGTGACCCATTATGTGATATATTATTAGATATTCCTTGTTTTCAGAAAGAATATGTATCCTACAGTTCTTGTCTGAAGTTTATTAGGTTGCCAAATGCTTTACATTAATATTATCATTGATATGCTTTTCTACTTTTTCTATCAATCATCAAAATATGTGTTGAAATATCCCACAGTGGTACTGTTTTGTTAATTTTATTCATATTTGGTTAGTTCTCACTTTATATGGTTTTCAGGCAATATATGGTGCATGGTAATCTATTATATCTTCTTAATTCATCTTTTATCATTTTAAAATGGATTTTTATACCCAGAAATACTTACTTCAAAGTTCTTTTTGACTGATAATAATATAGCATTTTCAATTTCCTTTTGGTTAGTATTTTTCCAATATATAATTTGATATTATTTGATTTTTTTAATCTGCTCTGTATCCTAACGTTCCAGATAGGTCATTTGCAAATTATCTTTGTCTGTTTTAGCTGTATCTTGTTTTCTAAACCTCAGAGATATTATATTGTTGTTTTTATTTTATACAGGGTTTGTTTTAATTTTGAATACCTTTATTTATCATTCCCTCTTACATCTCAGTCCATCCAACAAAGACAATTTTCCTTCTGCTTGAAGTTACCTTCTACTGGGTAAAAATGCTCCATTTTTTTCTGTATAAACTTGTCTCTATTTTGCTCTGTTCTTGACTGACATTTTCATTGTATACCAAATTCAAGATTGATGGTTAAAGTGTTTTCTCTTAGCTCATCCAAGATACAACACTATTCTACTTTTACTTTTATTATTATGAGAAAAGCCACTGTCAGTCTAATTGACATTCAGTTGAAGGTAATTTTTTCTCTTTTCTTTTCAATTATTATGGCTATCTCATAGTTGTATATCTTTATAGGGTACATGTGATGTTTTAATACAGGCATACAAAGTGAATTAATTAAATCTGGATAATTAGAGTATCCAACACCTCAGGCATTTATCATTTGTGTTAGGAACACTCCAATTCCACTCTTTTGGTTATTGTTTTTGTCTCTGGCTGTTCTTAAGACCTTTCCTCTGATTTTTTGGTGTTCTGTAGCTTTACTATAATATGTCCAGATATGGACTTATTTTGGCTTGATATTTTGGTGGGCTTCCTGAGTTTGTGGACTCATGTCTTTCATCTATTTTAGAAAACTTGATTATTAGCTCTTGGCATTTTCCTCTGCCTTATATGACCTCCCTTTTCTTCTATATGGTTAAATATCTTTAGACCTTTTCATTTTATATGTCGTGAGTCTTAATTTCTTTTTCAAATTTGTCATCTCTTTGTCTTTCTGTACTCATTTTAATTTCTTCGGATGTGCCTTTTATTCTGTTCTCTTTTTATATGTACCTAATCTGCTGTCAAAATTATCTACTGAATTTTTAACTTCAACTCATTTTTAGTTCTAGAAATTCTATTTGGATCCTCTTAAAATCTGTTTAATCATTTTAATCTTTTTTTTTATTTTTTCCATTATTTATATCTTTAAACATATTAAATATTCTAATTTGTTTATTGTGTGTATGATGATGACAATATGCAGAGCCTTTGCAGATGTTTATCTGCTTTCTATTGTTTCTGTTGATTTTCTCTCATGGCACCATGTCAGGCCTTTGTGGTTTTTAATTCTGAGCTCACATTTCTTGGAACTTCATCTGTGGGAAATTTCTAAGGCCTATGCTGGAGGTGGCTTCTTCTACTGATGATGTGCATTTTTGTCTGCCAGTACCTGGGGTTATCAACTCAGAAAACTAAGTAATTTATTGTGTTTCAAGTCACCTAGGTAATATGAATTAATTTTGTCTACAAACCTGTTCAGAGCTGTCTTTCAACTTTGAATTCTCAGGAAGAATTCTTTTTCCTTTCTCTTGGAACCAAAGTTCAAATCCAGCAATTTTTAATGTGAACCCTCGTGATGGGTGGGAAGGAACATGCTTACTTCATATTTACACAGAAGGTGTATATTTTTGGTCTTTCAGCTTTGTGCCAAGGATGGTCCTATTACTGCTAGTAGTGGTCTTTAATCTTTGCCTCTTGTCACTTCTATAGCATGTGAGACTGAAAACAAGATTCAATGCACTGGGTTTGGCAAATGCCCTTAAAGTAAAATGTTTTCAATATTCTACTTATCTTTCTAATTTTCTATTTTCACTTAGTTTTGACAATTGATTATTCTTTACTAGCTTGCCATATTCTCAGGTCATTTTACTTTTTTCAAGTGGTAGTGTTGATCTAACATACCCGTCCTACAATGCTGCTATATATAATCACATATACTCTCACATGTGTTAAACATGCTACATGCAAAAGCTAAGTAACTGACCACCTATATTCTAGACTGGAAGAGTGGCAGGTAAAAAGCAGAGTAATGACAGTAAGAATGAGGAAAAAAAAGTGAAACTACCCAATACACAATAGAACTGCCCTTTATTCAAGGTTCAAATTCTTCATTTAATCCATGAATCACACAAATGTAAAATATCATTGATCAGTGCTTCTTTAGTAAACTTTCACTCATTCCTGGGGACTCATTCATTTATTGATTGGAAGTAATTGCTGACTGCACACACACACATACTTTGAAAAGTTTAAAAACATAAAATGGTATTCCACCTGTTTACATCTTCTGCTATTTCCTTCCTCAGTGTTTCACAGTTTTCTCTGTAGAGGTCATTTACCTCCTTAAATATATTCCTAGGTATTTTATTTTCTTTGTTGCTATGGTGAAGGGTACTGAGTCTTTGATTTGGTTCTCAGTTTGACTGTTGTTGGCGTATAGGAATGCTACTGATTCTGTACATTGATTTTGTAACTTGAGACTTTCCTGATCAAATTAAGAAGCTTCTGCACAGCCAAGGAAAGTGTCACAAGAGCAAACAGACAACCTATAGAATGGGAGAAAATTTTTGCATGCTCCACCTCCAATAAAGGACTGAACTAGAATCTATATAGAACTCAGGAAAATCAGCAAGAAAAAAAATCAAACCACCCTATCAAATAGTGGGAAAAGGACATGAACAGAACTTTTCAAAATAAGATAGACTCATGACTAACAAACATAAGAAAAAATGCTCAACATCTAATCATCAGGGAAATGCAAATCAAAACCACAATGAGATATTAATTATCTCCAGTGAGAATAGCCTTTATCAAAAAGTTCCAAAACCAATAAATGTTGGTGTGGATGCAGAGAGATAGGAACACTCATACACCACTGGTGGGACTGCAAACTAGTACATCCTCTGTGGAAAGTAATACGGCGATACTTCAAAGAGTTACAAGTAGAACTACCATTTGATCCAGCAATCCTGTTACAGCAATCCCACATCTATCCAAAGGAAAAGAAGATATTCTGTAGAAAAGACATATGCACTCAAATGTTTATAGCAGCACAATTCACAATTGCAAAGATGTGGAAACCACCCAAGTGCCCATCAATACATGAGTGGATTAATAAAGTGTGGTATATGTATACCATGGAGTTTTACTCAGCCATAAAAAGCAATGGTGATCTAGCGTAGCACCTCTTGTATTATCTTGGATAGAGCTGGAGCCCATTCTACTAAGTGAAGTATCACAAGAATGGAAAAACAAGCACCATATGTACTCACCATCAAATTGGTATTGACTATCAACACTTAAGTGCACATATAGTAAAGCATTTATTGGGTGTTGGGTAGAGGGAGGAGGGAGGAGGGGATGGGTATATATACACCTGATGGGTGCAGTGCACACTATCTGAAGGATAGAAGCACTTGAAGTTCTGACCTGGGTGAGGCAAAGGCAATATATATAACCTAAACATCTGTACCCCTCTAATATGCTGAAATTAAAAATAAAAACATATCACCTAAGTGGACACATAAGTACTACAGTAATAGGGTATTGGGCAGGTGGGAGGAGGGAGGGGGCAGGCATATACATACATAATGAGTGAGATGTGCATCTTCTGGGAGATGGTCATGCTAGAAACTCAGACTTGTGGGGGGGAAGGACATTTATTGAAAGCTTAAAATCTGTACCCCTATAATATGCTGAAATAAAAAAACTTAAATATAAGTCATAATAAAATACTATGTATCAAAACTTGTAAAAAATAAAATAAAAAAATAAAAACATAAAATGCAACTTTACTGTGTTAATATTTTAATATTTATGTTATAAAATTCACTGAGTCAATCAGTAAATCTGTTGTTTTTTCCATAGAAAGAGTTTTGCTCTGTTATTCATACCTCATTTTAACATGAGAAAAGTAGCTTTGCTACTTTAATTTGCTGATAATAACTTGTTAGCTTTCAACCACAACCAATGTTAGGAAAGTGCCTTGGAGAACTATAAAAGCCCTTTAAAACTCTAAGCAGAAAGCTCAACCCCTTATAAGTGATGAAAATTTTTAGTAAAAAACAGCACTGTGTTTAAGTTAATCTCTTTTTGTTTCCAATGACTCACAATAGTCATGGGGCATACATGATTCCTTGGAACATTACTAATGATTTTACATCTAACTGGCAGGAAAGAGAAAATACAAATCCAATTTCAAACTGATTAATTCAGAGCTAACTAGTTTAGAGTTTGTAATATAACTTTAAAAACTCTTAGAACTCTTAGAAACAAAACAACTAGAATTCCAATAAACAAAATTACTTTTCTATGCTTTCTGAGAAGGAAAAAGAGACAAAGGAGAAGAAAATAAGAGGAATTCCACTAAACTTGTAGGAGACCTGCAACCCAGTTTGGTATGCAATCTATAACTGCTGTACTTTACATTATAGATACATTTTCAAAAAATATATTTTGAGGGCCTAGAAGTTCTACTATTTCTAAAGATAAAGTTACATCCAGCTTCTAAGGCACAAGGCTTAGTGGAAAAACTGCAGACTCTGGAGATGAGCTGTGAGGGTAATAATGGACACTGTCACTGTCCTGGTACTTACAACATGGTCTTAATGTTAGTTTTCACATAGTAGAACCTATGAGGAAACTGAGGCTTAGTGTGATTCTTTAATAGGTAAGTGGCAGAGCTGGGGCCTCAACACAGATTTTCTTAACTAATAACTGGTATTTCTTTGAATCTCATTTATTACTACCTCCCTAATGTATAGCCAGAAAAATTATAAACACGAAATTTTAATAATTTACTCTTAGTCCTGAATAACAGGTCAGAAAGTACAATTATATTCAAAATTTTTTTATGAGAATACAAAGAAATCAGAATGCTCTTCCACTTTTAGAATCCTAAAAGTGAAAAATTAGATTTTCACAACTTCACACTTAAAACTCAGAGGAAGAATTTCCATTTATTTAATCCCCTGCTATAGAGGTTTTTTTTGTTTTGTTTTGTTTTTTTTACTGATAATGCCTTTCTTGTGTTCATTAATGCTTTGAATATCATGGAGAAAGAAAAGAACTGTGGGTGAGAAGTTGGATGATTTCTACCTCATCTTGAATTTAGGAAAGTTAACTACTTTCTTTTTTTTCTTTTCTTTTTTTTTTTTTGGAGTGTGGAGCATTAAATTGGAAATATATTAGAAAAGAAAACACATAGAGATGATTAAAGAAACAACTGATTTACTGGAAGTATCTAGAGATTCATATTCAGATTTCTTACTTCATTTTTGATGATGGATGAGACTTGACAATCCTATCTAGGTGTTTTCTTGTATTGCTGATCAAAATTAGAAATCAGAGCAACAGGAAAAGAGTTTATTGAAGCAGTAAAATTCTATTTGAAATATTTATTTCAGAGGAACTTATCACATTAGCATCTAGGTATCCATACTGATGTCAGAATTTTTTAAAAGATAAGTTTTTCTCTCCTTGGGAGACATATGAGGTTGAAGAGAGAATTTTAAAAGAGCAGAAAATACCTATATTTCAGAAGGTACTACTCAAACCTTTTGTTTGTAAGTGAATAAAAACAATATGAGGAAATATTCAAAGTTTCAATCTATGTACTGTTTAGTCATTTCCTTCAAGTAAGAAAAATCTATTAAGTGACAGGTGGTAATCATAAAAACACATAATTTCATTTAATTCTCACCATAATCTCATGTATTATGAGTCTCGGTATTATAAAAAAGCATCTAAACAAATTTTCAAACATAATAAGTACAGTACTCAAGATCATAGCTAACAAGTAGAAGAATCCAAGCTCTTCCAACTATGAGTTCATATTCTGTTCTCACAAAGAAGCACAATGCTCAAGGGTCTTGATGAGTTTGCTTTTGGCTTCCCTGTTTGTATCATTCAAACTGGCTCGCAAAACAAGACACAATATGACATCATGGATAAAAGTTTAATTGTTTCAGAAAGACCTACATTTTGTAAGCTGGTTTCAACAATTAACCAGTCTTAGCCATCATTTCCTTATCTACATGTTGTAGATGTAGCACAATAAGGCTATTGTGCACATTAAATCCATACAGTTATGATTAAATTAACAGATGCAATAGAAAAAAAGATTTTTTTCATGGTTTGGAGTTTCTATTAAGACTACAGAGAAGTCAATAGCAAGATTTTTATTTTTCTGACTACCAATAAAATGTATGCCAACCTATTTTCTTGAAACAATATTGAATATAAATTAACCCTGGCTTTTGTAAAGATTTGAGGTACATCAGAACAGAAGAAGAAAGGTGGATCTCATAATAAGCCAATAGTGGCCTGGAATTTTTGTTGTAAGATATTTTAAATTGCTGATTTGATTACTTTAATAGATAAAGGACTATTCACTTTTTTCATTTCTTCTTATAATAAATTTTGGTAAGCTATATTTTTCTAAGTTAGCCAATTCAACAAAAAGTTTAAATATATTGGCATTAAGTTATTCACAATATCCTCTAACCATTTTAACATCTGTAGACTCTGCAGAAATGTGCTTTTTGATTTCCTGATATTGGTTATTTTGCACACTATTTTTTCTGATCAGTCTGACCAGAGTTTATTGATTATTGTTGATGCTCTCTATTGTTTGTATGTTTTCTATTTCCATGACTTCTCTTAAATATGATGTTTTTCTTTCTATTCTCTTTGGGTTAATTTGATATCCTTTCCCAATTTCTTGTCATACATGTTATCAATTGTTTTCAATTGTTTCACTTCTAATATATGCAATTAAGGCTATAAATTTTCCTTTAAGTACAGCTCTGCTGATATCCCACAATTTTAATATGTTCTATTTTTATTATTGCTTAGTTCAAAGTATTTTCTAATTTCCATTTTGCTTTTTCTTTGACCCATGGTTTAGTTAGACATGTATCTCTTTATTTCAAAGCATATGGTGATATTCTAGTTTTCTGTTTGCTATTAATTTCTGACATAATTGCACTATGGTAAAACATTATATTCTATATGCCTTCAAATCTTTCAGCTACATTGAGAGTTGCTTTATGGCCCAACATATGATCAATGTTTTTAAATGTCCTATGTGTACTTGAAAAAGATGTTTATTCTGTGTTAGGTCTGGCAGAGGGCAAATGGCTGACAAGAAAGTGGCTAAGGTTGGAGAGCAGGAACTGAATTGTAACTAGAACTAAATCATGCATAGGGACTATTCCCTAGTGGGAACATACATAGTAAGAATTTCCCAGGGGGGCGGAGCAAGATGGCGGACGAATAACACGGCCAGACAGAGGGTCTCTGCAGAAAAGACCGATTCTAGCAGAAACTAGAGGAAAGAAGCAAGAAGACGAGCATACAGCGGACAAGGGCCGGAAGGAGGGGTACCTGAGACCCCGGGAGACTCCACGGGAGGAGGCTGCGGAGGAGAACTGGAGGCTGAGACCACCGGAGCAGCCCGGAGACCAGCGGCAAGGGTAGGTGGATTCGCTGTTTCCCCTCCCCTGCATTCGGTACTGCTGGTGGGCTCCCAAGCAGGTGGAGAGACCTGCGGACATCAGCCCAGAGACTGCCGCCGCCTGCCAACGGTGAGCCTGTAGCAGACGTGGCACCAGGTTCCCAACTTCCTCTGGGCACCTCCGTGTGCACGGAGAGCCGCGCGGCAGGCGCCATATTGCCTTCTCCTCCCCTCCGCCGACCCTACCCGCGGCTGCCCAGAGAGACAATACAGCCACCAGCCGGAGGCACCTCCAGGGAACGGGACCTTCCCGTTTGGGACCCCGCCCTCCCTCCCAGGTGCTGCTGGCACCGTGTTCCCAGGAAAACGGTGCCGACTCAGAGGCTGAGAGACATAGACCCAGCTTGGGCTCCCTGTGGGTGAATTAGGACCGGAAACCCTCTCCCTGGTGGGAATACAGTTTGAACTCTGGGACCCAGAGGTCGGACCTGCAGACCAGATCCCCTGCACCAAGGGCTAGCATTGCCCGGGGCACAGAAGGATTATACGTGAACAGCCTACTGAGGTCTGTGTGCCTCCAGGGGCGGATCAGCGTCCTAGAGGGCAACCCTCCTCCCAGGAGGAGGCCGTGCGCCCAACCCAGGTGGCGTTCCTGTGCAGGGAACCTCCCCGCTGGCATCACAGTCCGGGGAGGCCTGGTGGCTTGTGGTCTGGCCTGCTGGCAGAGGCCCAGGAGTAGCTGCGGAGTTGGGGAGGGTGGAAAGAAGCGAGGCCTGCTGCAGACTGTGGGTCTCAGACAGCCCCACCCCCACACCCAGACTTTCTGGCTGAGCGGGACCATTCCAGCCCCGCCCTGACAGCAGAGAACAGAACTTTGACCCCTGCTAACGGCCTGAGGGCAGGCTTACCCAACCCAGCTCCGCCCAGAAAGAGAGCTGATAACAGGACTCAAAATCAACACCATAGCCTGTTCCTCCAAGCAAACGCCACCTACTGACAGGGACGGCATCTTGCACAGCCTTTCCACGGCACCCACTGACTCAATATACAGGGAGTGGTCCAATTTCACCCACAGGCACCACCTAACGCCTCAGAAACTAAACAAGGTGTGTGAATACCCAAACAATAACCTAAGGAAAGAAACAACAACTGATCGACATGGGAAGAAATCAGCGAAAGAACTCAGGAAATATGAAGAACCAAACGGAAAACACACCCCCAAGGAGGAGCACCAGCCCCCTAGAAACGGACACCGACCAAAATCAGGCAACCAATATGACAGAAAAGGAATTTCGTATGTGGATCATAAGAACACTCACCCAGCTGCAACAACAACTCAATAACCAACACCAAGAAAACACAAAAAACCTCCAAGAAATGGAACAAAGGTTCAACAAAGAGATTGACACAGTGAAGAAAACTTTAACCGAAGTCCTGGAGATGAAGAATCAACTCAGAGAACTACAAAATACTGTGGAAAGTCTCAAGAACAGGGTAGATCAAGCAGAAGAAAGAATCTCAGAGCTTGAAGATAACACCTTCCAATTAAATAAATCAGTCACAGAAATAGAGCAGAGAAACAAGAGAAAAGAGCAAAGTCTACAAGAGCTGTGGGATTATGTGAAAAAACCTAACGTGAGGGTCATAGGTTTAGCCGAAGGGGAGGAAGACAACACTCAAGGGCTGGACAAGCTTTTTAAAGATATAATAGAGGAAAATTTCCCAGGCCTTGCTCAAAATCTCGATATACAAGTTCAAGAAGCCCAGAGGACCCCTGGGAGATTCAATGCAAACAGGAAGACGTCACGTCATGCAGTCATCAGACTGACCAAAGTAGCAACTAAAGAGGCCCTTCTAAGAGCTGTAAGACAAAAGAAGCAAGTAACATACAAGGGAAAGCCAATTCGAATAACATCAGACTTCTCTAATGAGACTTTACAAGCAAGGAGAGACTGGGGCCCCATTCTCACTCTTTTGAAACAAAACAATGCCCAGCCTAGAATATTATTCCCTGCAAAACTAAGCTTCATATATGAAGGAGAAATAAAAACATTCGCAGACAAGCAAAGGCTCAGAGAATTCACCAAGACAAGACCAGCCCTACAAGAAGTACTTAAAACAGCGTTATGCACGGAACATCATAATAATAATCCACGGATATAAAAACAACCAAAACCCAAAGATATTAAAGGCCAGATATTACAATGGCTCAAGACAGAAATCATAGCAACAACATCCAACCCAACAGAATGATCAGTAATCTACCTTACCTATCAGTTCTCTCAATAAATGTGAATGGCTTAAACTCTCCACTCAAGAGACATAGGCTGGCTGAATGGATAAGAAAATACAGGCCAAGTATATGCTGTCTTCAGGAAACACATTTAACCTGCAAGGATGCACATAGACTAAAAATAAAAGGGTGGAGATCAATATTCCAAGCAAACAGAAGCCAAAAGAAGGCTGGTGTGGCAGTTCTAATTTCAGACGATTTAGTTTTTAAGCCAACAAAAGTAGTAAAAGACAAAGAGGGTCATTATATAATGGTGAAGGGCACAGTCCAACAAGAAGAGATAACAATTTTAAATATATATGCACCCAACTTAGGTGCACCCAGATTCATAAAGCAAACCTTACTGGAGCTAAGCAAATGGATTAATAGCAACTCCATAATCGCCGGGGATTTCAACACCCCACTGACGGCACGAGACAGATCCTCCAAACAGAAAATTAATAAAGAAATAATGGACTTAAACAAAACTCTAGAACAATTGGGTCTGACAGACATCTACAGAACATTCTACCCAAAATCCACTGAATATACGTTCTTCTCATCAGCTCACGGGACATTCTCTAAGATTGACCATATCCTAGGACACAAAGAAAATCTCAAGAAATTTAAAAAAATAGAAATCATACCATGTACCTTCTCAGATCACAGTGGAATAAAACTAGAAATCAACCCTAACAGAAACTCACATTTCTACACAAAAACGTGGAAATTAAACAACCTCCTACTAAATGATTACTTCGTAAATGAAGAAATCAAGACGGAAATAAAAAACTTCTATGAAGAAAACGACAATGGAGAGACAAGTTATCAACTCCTCTGGGACACAGCTAAAGCAGTTCTGAGAGGAAAGTTTATCTCCATAAATGCCTATAACCAAAAGGCAAGAAGATCACAAATAGACAATCTAATGAAACGACTCAAAGAGCTGGAAAAAGAAGAACAGACCAACCCCAAACCCAGCAGAAGAAGTGAAATCAACAAGATCAAATCAGAACTAAACGAAATTGAAAACAGGAAAGCTATTCAGGAGATTAATAAAACAAAAAGTTGGTTCTTTGAAAAAATAAACAAGATTGACACGCCGTTGGCTAAGCTAACGAAAAGCAGAAAAGAGAAATCTCTAATAAGCTCCATCAGGAATAAAAAAGGAGATATCACAACTGATCCCAAAGAGATACAAGATACAATTTATGAATACTACAAAAATCTTTATGCACACAAACTGGAAAATGTGGAGGAAATGGACAAATTTCTAGAAACACACAGCCTCCCTAGGCTCAACCAGGAAGAAATAGATTCCCTGAACAGACCAATCTCAACAGCTGAAATAGAAACAGCAATTAAAAATCTCCCTAAAAAGAAAAGTCCCGGTCCAGATGGCTTCACACCTGAATTTTACCATACTTACAAAGAAGAACTAGTACCTATCTTGCAGAAACTATTCCACAACATCGAGAAGAATGGAAACCTCCCCGACACCTTTTATGAAGCGAATATTACTCTGATACCAAAACCAGGAAAGGATGCAACAAAAAAAGAAAACTACAGACCAATATCCCTAATGAATATAGATGCAAAAATTTTCAACAAAATCTTAGCTAACCGAATCCAGACACTTATCAAAAAAATAATCCACCACGACCAAGTGGGCTTCATCCCAGGGATGCAGGGATGGTTCAACATACGTAAATCTATAAATGCAATTCACCACATAAACAGAAGCAAAAACAAAGACCACATGATCCTTTCAATAGATGCAGAAAAAGCTTTTGACAAAATTCAACACCCTTTCATGATACGAACACTTAAGAAAATAGGCATAGAAGGGACATACCTAAAAATGATACAAGCCATATATGACAGACCCATAGCCAACATCATACTGAATGGGGAAAGATTGAAATCATTCCCACTTAGAACTGGAACCAGACAAGGCTGCCCACTATCTCCACTTCTGTTCAACATAGTGCTGGAAGTCTTGGCTACAGCAATCAGACAAGAAAATGGAATCAAAGGTATCCAAATAGGGGCAGAAGAGATCAAACTTTCACTGTTTGCTGATGATATGATATTGTATCTAGAAAACCCCAAGGATTCAACCAAGAAACTCCTGGAACTGATCAATGAATTTAGTAAAGTCTCAGGATACAAAATTAATACACAGAAATCAGAGGCATTCATATACGCCAACAACAATCTAATTGAGAACCAAATCAAAGACTCAATTCCCTTCACAATAGCAACAAAGAAATTAAAGTACCTAGGAATATATTTAACCAAAGAGGTAAAAGACCTCTACAGGGAGAACTATGAAACACTGAGGAAGGAAATAGCAGAGGATGTAAACAGATGGAAATCCATACCATGCTCGTGGATCGGCAGACTCAATATCATCAAAATGTCTATACTACCCAAACTGATCTACAGATTCAATGCAATACCTATTAAAATCCCATCAGCATTCTTCACAGATATAGAAAAAATAATTTTACGCTTCGTATGGAACCAAAGAAGACCCCGAATATCAAGAGCAATTCTAGGCAACAAAAACAAAATGGGAGGCATTAATATGCCAGATATCAAACTATACTACAAAGCTGTAGTAATTAAAACAATATGGTATTGGCACAAAAACAGGAATATTGACCAGTGGAACAGATGTGAGAATCCTGATATAAAACCATCCTCATATAGCCATCTCATCTTTGACAAAGCAGACAAAAACATACGCTGGGGAAAAGAATCCCTCTTCAATAAATGGTGCTGGGAAAACTGGATAGCCACCTGTAGAAGGCTAAAACAGGACCCACACCTTTCACCTCTCACAAAAACCAACTCACGCTGGATAACAGACTTAAACCTAAGATATGAAACTATTAGAACTCTAGAGGAAAAAGTTGGAAACACTCTCCTAGACATCGGCCTGGGCAAAGAGTTTATGAAGAAGTCCCCAAAGGCAATCACAGCAGCAACAAAAATAAATAAATGGGACATGATCAAACTACAAAGCTTCTGCACAGCCAAAGAAATAGTCATGAAAGTAAACAGACAGCCTACAGAATGGGAGAAAATTTTTGCATCCTATGCATCCGATAAGGGACTGATAACTAGAATATACTTAGAACTCACGAAAATTAGGAAGAAAAAATCAAATAACCCCATTAAAAAGTGGGCAAAGGACTTGAACAGAAATTTTTCTAAAGAAGACAGAAGAATGGCCAACAAACATATGAAGAAATGCTCAACATCTCTAATCATCAGGGAAATGCAAATCAAAACCACAATGAGATATCACTTAACCCCAGTGAGAATGGCCTTTATCAAAAAATCTCCAAACAATAAATGCTGGCGTGGTTGCGGAGAGAGAGGAACACTCCTACACTGCTGGTGGGACTGCACACTAGTTCAACCTCTGTGGAAAGCAATATGGAGATACCTTAAAGCGATCCAAGTGAATCTACCATTTGATCCAGCAATCCCATTGCTGGGCATCTACCCAAATGATCCAGTGACACTCTACAAAAAAGACACCTGCACTCGAATGTTTATAGCAGCACAATTCATAATTGCAAGGCTGTGGAAACAGCCCAAGTGCCCATCAATCAAAGAATGGATTAATAAAATGTGGTATATGTACACCATGGAGTACTATTCAGCTCTAAGAAACAATGGTGATATAGCACACCTTATATTTTCCTGGTTAGAGCTGGAACCCATACTACTAAGTGAAGTATCCCAAGAATGGAAAAACAAGCACCAGATATATTCTCCAGCAAACTGGTATTAACTGAGTAGCACCTAAGTAGACACATAGGTGCTACAGTAATAGGGTATTGGGCAGGTGGGAGGGGGGAGGGGGGCGGGTATATACATACATAGTGAGTGAGATGTGCACCATCTGGGGGATGGTCATGATGGAGACTCAGACTTTTGGGGGGAGGGGGGAAT
This sequence comes from Microcebus murinus, assembly GCF_040939455.1. NCBI lineage: Eukaryota > Metazoa > Chordata > Mammalia > Primates > Cheirogaleidae > Microcebus > Microcebus murinus. Next base: position 76,319,035 of record NC_134108.1, read on the forward strand.
GGGCATTTATTGAAACCTTAAAATCTGTACCCCCATAATATGCCAAAATAAAAAAAAAAAAAAAAAAAAAAAAAAAAAAAATAATATGAACATTTAGGGAATATATGCTTGCAAAAGTTTTAAACAGAGGTGTATAGTGAAAAGAATAGAGATTATCAGACTAAAAAGCACATATTTAGTACATGTGTGTGTCTTTAGATCCATATTTTAGTACGGTGGTATGTCTGCATAATTAACAAATATATTTATATTAAAACTACTCAAAAGTGTTTAAAGTATAGGGATTCACATTCAAAAACTTTGGAGATAATTACGTTATCAACAATATTTTTCCAAAGAGATAGAAAGGTTTTGTTTTTTCAGAATTATAAGAAAGATGGGGAAAGCAATCTGGATTCATAAGGGCTGCTAGTCTGAAAAGAACCCTCCAAAACAGTGCAACCAGACTCAGCTTCCCAGGGTCTTATTGTCTATGGGGAACATGGGTTTGTAGAAAGAAAAATGCAAATAGCATTTACATTTTTGTGGAGGGAGGGACAAAGGAATGAGCCATGAACTATGTGATCCTCCCATGTGGCTCACCTAAAATCTTCTACAGAGTTACTAAATCCACAAATACTTGACCTAAGAGGATTTTCATGGAAAGCTGTGTAAAGATCACACAAACTCAGGAAAGGAAGTTAAGGGAGGAGGTGACGTTGGTAGGTTTTAGGGAGCATTGGACAGCCCTGAGCCATGGAAGTGGGAACAAACTGGAAAAATTTTATCTAAATCTCCAAGGGTCAAGGTAGCCCTCGATGTGATAGCCCAACTCATAGGTAGCCTTATTTGTGTTTTACCTGCATGATCTACATCAAATTCCTCTGCTACTATTGTGTTTCATCACTTTTCCCTTTTGTTGTTAATTGTAATGTTATGTTATTTGGCACATCAAGATTCATGACTATTATTTTTCTTATTATGGATTGCTTTCTTATCAAAATAAAATTACCTTCTTTTAAAAAAAAAAAAAAAAAAAAAAGAATTTCCCAGTGACCTTTTACTGATCTACAGCTCATTACCATCTAATTAGCATAACTTAGGTAGAGACTTGTGAAGAATTCTGGGGAAGGGGCACGTGTAGAAAGGGAAACTGTTACATAGCCAACCTGTTATGTAACCTGTTCTATAACTCCAACCTGTCAATCACCCTAAAGGTGGGAAATGGCAACCAATCCTGCCAGGAGAAAGGTGGGACAAACTAGTGAGCATATAAAAGGCAGCATGTGCTCAGATTTTGGGGTCTTTCTCCATTCGTGGAGACTGACCCGTTCCTCTCTCTCTGAAACATATTTGCACTTTGTGTCATTTTGTGTAGCTTCCTTCTTCACTTTCACTTGTATAGCTTCTTTTCCTATAATAAATAGTTTGTATGTAATTGCTCTGTATCTGTGATCACTCCGTCATCAGCTCAACTTGGTATCAGTACTCATTCTTGACACTGGGAGCTGGGGGACCAGGAAGTATCCAGACAGGCCTACCATTCTACAGTCTGGGAGAAGCATTGTCATAAATATGTTCATTAGATCAAGATTGCTAATGGTGGTGGAAAACTCTTCTCTACCTAGTTACTATGATTCTAGCTTGTGAAGTTATCAAAGGCTCCACTCTCGGCTACTCATCCAGAGTGAGTAAATGTCCCCCACCAAGGAGGGTGAGGGTAGGGGGAGCAACATTAAACACAAGGCTCACTGCCCAGAGCCTCTATTCTCCTCCATCCTGGTCCCATAAATCTTTACTTTTTTGTCAACACCCTGATACCTTCTAACAGATTTTTTGTGCATCCAGCTTTTCCAGCTAAACCCAGTGGGATATTATATTTGAAATACCAGTGTGCTCTAACCAAAAACACAGCCTATTTGTTCTCTATCCTCCCCTGGAGAACAACAATTGTGTCACTATTGTATCTCCAATGCTCAGAAGAATACAGAGAGTAAGTGCATGATAAATACTTGTTAAATGAATGATTAAATATAAAATTCCACTCCAACATTATAAATAACTCTTCTCAGCTAAGCAACTTTCCAAACACACTATTTCATTTAAAAAAAAAAAAGAGCATTTTAGAAGCCAAACTTTTTGTCTGGCTACTGAAGATCTTTCGGTTCTACATCCAGAATAATTGGATAGTTACCCTTTCTAATCATGTCCATAAAAGTCTCAGGAGTACTTAATTCATTGACCATTATAAAATGCTTTATCATCTTCAAATTTAAGGTTATAAAGTACCAAGTTATATGCTTAATTAAAATAACTTTAATTCCATATGGGCTTAAGATTAATGTTATTGCACAAAAAGGAGACTCATTAGGGACTCTCCATGTGAGGAAAAACATTAACTATTGTCTTGGGGTTGACAAGTCTTTCATCTGATAAATTCTAGGAAAGTGAAGACATTTGAAATGTCCGTTTATTCCTAGCTATTTTAAAGGAATTTAAAATGACTTTACCAAGCAAGATCATGCTTACCTTCATTTAAAACACAATTCAACTATTATGATACCAATTTATGTATGAGGGACTAAAAGAGATGGCATAAATTAATCGAAGTCAAAGAAGTTAATAACTAATTTTCAAATTCATGCCCCCATCTCTTGACTAAGTTCTGGGCCATTATATTATATAAATGGTGGAGCTCTAAATTTTTAAGGAGGCATTTGAAAGGACTAATAAAAATTAAATAAGATTTTATCTCCTGAGAAATGAGTGAAATAAACATGGGTAGGTTAAGTAGGAATCAACCTCCTGGGAAATCTCTTAGAAATTAATCATCTCGAAAGTTTGTCTTCACTTTTTCAAACTTTGTTCTTCAAGTGTATTTTATCTATTCCCCTCTAGAAGTTAGAACTACAGGGTGAAGGGTGAGGAGTACCCACTTTGCCCCTTGTGGACAGCCCTAGTGCTAACTGGCCAGCATGTACATCATGGAATCTTTCCTCTCCGCTGGTTCCTAGTGGCTTCAGGAGTACTTAAACTTGGATGTCTGTAGTCAGGTATTTAAAGGCATTTCACATGTCTGATAAATTACAAACTTCTCTGGCTTTAATTAGATTAGAAGATAACTATACAGCAATCCTAGATGAAGAGCTAAAAGAGGGGAAGTAGCCAAAGGTGTAGCCTTCAAGAAACCGAGATTCCCCCAAGCTAGATGTCCTGCAGGCTGCCCAGCTCAGAATGCTAACTTACAAAGGTGGATATATCTAACTCATCATGAACCTCCTGGACCTAACCTGATCCCTGGCACATAGTAGGAGTATCATAGTTGAAGTGAAAACAAGTTTGTTGTTTTTAATTCAAAATAGAATGTATTAAAAGTATATCGGTACCCTAGTGATGGCCAAAGACAACCAATGTGCTTTATTACTACAGTAGTCCCCCCTTATCTGCAGTTTCACTTTCTGACATTTCAGTTACCAGAGGTCAACCATGGTACAAAATTGTTAAATGGAAAATTCCTGAAATAAGCACTTTATACGTTTTAAATTTGGGGCTGTTCTGAGTAGTGTGGTGAAATTTCACGCTGTACTGCTCAAGAGGAGCAAATGATCCCTTTGTACAGTATGTTACAGTGTAGACGGTACCTGCCTGTCAGTCACTGGGTAGGCACCTCGAGTATCAGATTGACTGTTATGGTATTGCAATGTGTGTGTTCAAGTTACCCTTATTTTACTTAATGGCCCCAAAGCACAAGAGTAGTGAAGCTGGCACATTCTTGTAATTATTCTGTTTTATTGTTAGTTGTTAATCTCTCACTGTGCCTAATTTATAAATTAAACTTTATCATACATATGTACGTACAGGAAAAACATAGTAGACACAGGGTTTGGTACTATCCATGGCTTCAAGCATCCACTGGGTGGGGGGTGTCATGGAAGATATGACCTGAAGATCAAGAGATACTACTATGGCCTAACACATGGGTGTCTCATACTGTATTACACCACTGTGTCATTTTATTTATTTTTATTGTTTCAAAAACTTTAGGGGTACAAGTGTTTTTTATTACATAGATGGATTGTATCATGGTGGAGTCAAGGCTCTCAGTGTGCTCATCATCAAAATAGTGTACACTGTGTCCAATAAGTAGATTTTTATTCCATAACCCCTCCCACCCTCCCGCCTTCTTAGTTTTCAATGTCCATTACACAACTTTATGATCATATCTATCCCATGTTTAGCTCCTACTTATAAGTGAGAACATATGGTATTTGTATGATAGTCCTGAGATATTTCACTTAGGATAATGATCTCCAGTTCCATCCAAGCTGCAAAAGACATTATTTCATTCCTTTTTATGGCTGAGTAGTACTCCACGGTGTGTGTGTGTGTGTGTGTGTGTGTGTGTGTGTGTGTGTGTGTGTGTGTGTGTCTCTTCCCAAAACATTCTCATTCAATTTCCTGACCATCTAATCAAACTAATTTATATACTCTGTTAGTTGGGACAGATCCATGCCTCTAAGTATGTCTCCTCCTGGAAAATGTAGACCAAGTCTGAATTTCTGCCTATCAGGATGCGTGCCTTCCTTCACTGTCCTGCAGACCACACCTGAGGGGACTGCAATGCCTTTCCAGTATACCTTGGGCTAACTAACCTCAATCAACGTAAGTATGTAGCCAAAGCTGTGGGTTAACAGGAACAGGTACACTGAGTGTGAGTCAACTGTATAAGATACTTTACTTATGTTTTCAAGACCCTCTCAGACCTAAGGCAACATTTCCACTGCCAGCTGATAAGGGAGTCCAACTTTAGTATGCTCCAACTTTATAGCTCAGTATATCAGTTAATGGGCATTTTTACTGCATAACCACTCGACAAACTATTCTGAGGCTTTTGGTCTTTCCCAGACCTAATCACAAGGTAAGAGCTCTTTCTCAAAATAAAAAGGATTTTTTGCTGAAGAGAGTATAATTTTGCTGTAAAGTTCTAGAGATTACTGCTATTATATTCTGATTGGAGTTTAGCAGAGCTCTATGTAGAATTCTGATCTGCTTAGACATTTCAGATGTCATTGAGTCACAAGGGAGAACCAACAAGCCAAAAATCCAGAGAAATGATTCAGCAAAAGTACTACTGCCATCAGTCTGGCCAATAAATACATCTTGTACCTCTGACGAAACTGATGGAGGCCACTACCCTGAAAACTATTGCCACTGCTGTCTCTAGGTAACAGATTTGGTTAGTATTGCTACCACTGTCACCCACAACCTGAATGGATTCTGCATGAACCCTGTTTATTCACATCACCAGCTTTTGACCTAAAGTTCTGGAGCAGGTGTGTCAGTTAACAGAGCATAGATCATTTGTCCATGCCCTAATTTCAAGGGAGGCTGAAAAAGCAAAAATATAGATTTTTTTGGATAGTCATAAGAAGGTTATTTAAATTCTGGATGGTCAAAATGAATACAAAATGTCCATTTTGTTAGACATTCAGTAAATTTTTGTTGAGCTAAATTAAACTGACCTAGCTCCTCTCCTTTCACGTCATGATAAATTATAAAGAAGTGTGAGCCAGGGTTTAACAGCTGGTCCCACAACACAAGGACACCTGGGAATATGACACTGAATTTACTCTTTACAACCCTGTTTTCCAGAATGTAATGAGTTAAGATAAATAATAATTTAATTGTGTGCCATTTTCTAACAACCAGATTGCTCCTGGTTAAGAAAATGAATTGTGATCTCTTTTAACATGTGGCTGAACTTCCTATTACAAAAATCTTCAGATTCTCTGTTAGGGCTATTTGTTGTTAGAGATCAAAAACACAAATCAAAAGAACTTAATAAAGGTAATTTGTAATCAGAAGTAGTTCTTAGTATCTTAGTTCAGGCAGTGGCCGGTCATCAAATTTAAAAAATATTGTCCAGGACCCAGTTTCTCTATGTACTGCCTTCTACAGTATCTGCTTCATCTATAGGCATTACACAGTGCCCTACAACCCCTCCCACTGAAACACACACACACACACACACACACACACACACACACACACAAAACCAGACACCACCTATAGTGATAGCCAAATGTATGCCATAGTTATAAGTCTGAGAGATTTACATGCATCTTTCAGTAACTGTTGAAGAAAATGGAAGCTTCTCTTTTCCAGAAACTTTAGCAAATATCTCCTTACATCTTAGAGACTTTGATTGGTTTATGTGTCTATCTCTGAACCCATTACTATAACTGAAAAAATAGGATAAGCCGCTTGATTTAAGATTATCAGAACTCAACCCTGAAGGTAGGAATTAGTAAATAGCATCACCCCCCAAAAATGACCAGGAATGGAAGAGAATGGTTCCACCAAAGGAAATATCTTTGAAAGGCAGGGTACCCTTATAGCAAAGTAAGGAAACAGGGATGATAAGACACACAACAAAAGCCCATTATGAATTGGTTTGGATTTTCTGTATACATGCAGCCATTACCTTTTTTTTAATGGTTAAGAACTATGCAGTCTATTGAAGGGTATTACTATGTTATTTTAAAGGATCAAACAATTTTTCAGTGATGGAATTCCTTCCTATTTCCTAATTCCTATTTATAATCCTTCTCAAATGTTTATATGTCAACCCAAAACCTCAGATTTTGAAACCAGCATGATTTTAGAAACCAGCATTTCTATTTTACTCTGAACTGATAATATTAAAAATTCCCATTAGGCATACCAAAGAGTGTCTCATATAAATTCACAAACTTTACGTGTTTCCTCAGGCACCCTGCCCTTTGACTCTTCTTTAGATCAGAGTTCCTGAAGATATTTTTAGTAAAAAGAAAAGTTTGCAAAATTATTGTGGAAATCATATTTCTAGTTCAAACATACTACTAAATTGAGGGCAATGAAAATCATGATCACTTGAGTAACTTTTAGTTTTAAAACTGTTTTGAACCTGGGGCATCCCTCTCCCAACAAGCAATACTTAGTTTGTGCAGCATATTTCTTTCTTTCCCCAGGACATCCCACGAATCATCAAAATCAACTCCTGACCTGTCACAGCAGCTTAAGAAGTCCACACTTCTACAACACAATTAAAAAAAAAAAAATCAATGGAATGTTAAAATGTTAAGAAAAAAACAAAACTAAATTTTATAGTACTGGCTGACATTGAATTATTGTGGCTAACCTCTCTGTCTTTGGCACCCAACTGAGTAACTGGAATGATGCATTTTTATCTACCAGTGACAACCTTTGTATGGGAAGCAGCCTGAAGATAGGGGAAGGAGACAGGTAAGTCACTTGGATCAGAAACAGGCAGCTTGACATTTGGCTTCCTCTGTACTCAGATGTTGAAAGAAAACCAGGCAAACAACCACCTTTCATTCCCCACCCCAGAGGCAAGACACATGCCGAGCACACACATTCACTTCCAGGCAGGAGAGACATTTTTGCCTTTGTGAATGTCCTCTCCCTCCAGAAGTACACAGCTATGAGCTGCTGGCTTACTGCACTGCCCATCTTACTCAGCAAACCAGGATGAGAGAGTGCCAGGGAAGCATTTTCTGTTCACTTTCATATCCTGTCATTTGCTATGACCTCAGGGATAGAGTACATGGAATTTGTCAAAGCAGCTGAGACAACCTGTCTGGGGAACTTTTATTCAGATTGCTTTCTAATTTGAGGTGGCAGCAATCTGTAGAAAGAGCTCTGTTAAGTGTAGAAGAGAAAAAAAAAAAAAAAAAAAAAAACAGATCGCTCTGTAGCTGTATCATTTCTGATGATGCTGAAAAATGTTAAGAGAATTGATACTTTGAAGTCAAACCATACCTGTCTAATTGTATTGCCCTCTGAGAAGTAAATTTTGATACAGTAGCAAAATACACTAAGCTTTTTATCTAGATGCCTTCCCTTTTATATATCCAGTTTTTTACCCAGTCAGAGATTATTTTTAATTATTCATAGTTAAAATAAGAAGGAAAATACTGGTATCACTCCTTCACCCTGCCAAAATTGCAATCACTTTTGTTATTTTATAAAGTCTAGTCTTCTGCCGTGTACATACAGAATTTGCATCCTAATCATAGTATAAATTATAGTAATCTTAGTGTAAATATTAATATTTTCTATTCTCCCTTATTTCACAAAACATTATTAAATAAATATTATCACAGCTTCTTGCCTGTACTTAATAGCAATCATTTTATTTTGTATTACTCCATTAAATTGATGAACAATATTTCATTAAATAATTCATCAATTGTCAGACATTTAAGTTGTTCCAAATTATATTGTAAATAATGCTGCAATTAACATTTTGAGGAAGGGAAATTTGGGGAAGGAAAAAACACCTTGTTTTTCTCATTATATAATCAATATATGTTCACTGCATAAAAGTTGGAAAACAAAAAAAACACTACTAATAAAAGAAAAAAGTCATTATTGCTTCTCAGCCTTTTGGCTAAGACCAAGTGTAGTAAAAGAAAAATATTTACCTGTAATCCCACCACCCAGAAGTAACTATTTTCCCTTTGGTAATGTCCTTCCAGGTTTTTTTCTTTATGTATTTAAAGAATTTTTAATGGGAATATTATATATTGTCCTTTCTATCCTTTCCCTTAACAATAATCATGTGCATTTCTCTATATAATTAAATATTCATAAAATCTAACATGCTTGAGTCTTATAGACAGTCACACCTAGGTCTGAATCCAATTTCAATTATTTGCTATATATGTGGCTTTCAGGTGCTTTGTTGTGTTAGGTTGTTATAAGGACTAAATTTAAAATTATATTTTAAGTGCATTAAGTGTTGCATAGTAAATATTCAATAAATACAGTCATTACTATTAGTGTTGTACAGCATGGAATGGCTCTATGTAATTTTGTAGCATGGAGAACATAATTAACTCGTCCGCAATTATTGACTATTTCCACTTTTTCAGTATTATAAAGAAAAAGACTATAAACATCCTCAGATGAATGTCAATGCATATATCCCTCTATTTCCTAAGCATAAATCCATATGAGTGTAATGGCTATGTCAAAGGATATAACTATTTTTGGATTTTTAATACATGTGACACAAAAAAAATCAATTTATACTCCCACACACAACCCACTTCCCTTCCAATTTGTTTGCAAAAACAATACATTGTTTATTTAACACTTAGTAAACGTGTGTCCTTGTGCTAAGGACTTATGATTTCTCATTGCTGTGGTCAAAACAAGACAATTAATCTTGCTTTCTTGTGACTTCTTGTAGAAGAATGGAAAAGACCTCAGCAATTGAGTGGGTTGTTTGGCTGTTTTAAATAAGCTTTATTGTGTATATTTTTTAAAAACTGACTGATATAAGGAAACAGAAATTTACCAGCCAAGTTTACACAAAAGCTTCCTTCGCATAACTGAGATTTGAACAGAAGTAATTTGATAAATGTAATCAATGATGTACTTCTTTCACTTCAATCACTGTGTGCTGTTACTATGACTAAACTGTGTTTGAAAATAAACAGTGTCACAAGAAGGCCTTCAAATCATAGCACCCAAAGTGTCAAGTGTCAAACTAGAACCTTTAAAAGGTAATGAATCATATCCCAATCATGTTACTTTAAATATTCATGAGTAAGACTTTTGTAAGAGCAAATGCTTGAGTATATTATCAACCAAGACTAAAAAATGTAACAAATATTTCTGATAATGTTGATATTAGTGGCAACACATCTCACATTTGAAAAGTAATGTATTGTAATTTAATAATTTAAGACATTACATTGCTCCTCGCATATTTATATATCACAGGATAGTTACTTGAAACTTTTTCCTTAAATGCAACAGCTTAACAAATTTACAAATACCTCATTATACAAAAGCTCTTCTACGGCCAAGCATGGTGGCTCACATCTGTAATCCTAGCATTCTGGGAGGTAGAGGCGGGTAGACTGTTTGAGCTCAAGAGTTCAAGACCAGCCTCAGCAAGAGTGAGACCCCATCTCTACCAAAAATAGAAAAAGTTAGTCGGGCGTGGTGGCATATGCCTGTAGCCCAGCTACTCGAGAGGCTGAAGCAAAAGGATCACTTGAGCCCAGGAATTTTAGGTTGCTGTGAGCTAGGCTGACACCACAGCACTCTAGCTGGGGCAACAAAGACTCTGTCAAAAAAAAAAAAAAAATGCCTCTTCTATATTCCTTCATAAAATAAAATAGTTGCATTCAATTCCTACATTTCTAAATATCAATTTTTGGGTCTATGTCATATCAAAAGCTTATAGTATAAAGGAAATTGCTATGGACTGAATGTATCTCCCCAAAATTTATATGTTGAAGCCTAACTCTCCAATATGATGATATTTGAAGATTATGTATTGTGTGTCACATACTATTGTGGAAGGTTATGAGGGTGGAACCCTCATGAATGGGACTAGGATGTTTATAAGGGGAGAAGGAAACTAGAGCTGTCTCTTCTCTCAGCTATGTGCAAGCCAAGATGGCCTCCTGAAAACCAGGAAGGGCTTTCACCAGACACTGGATCTACCAGTGCCTTGATTTTGGACATCACCCTTTAGAACTGTAAGAAATGAATGCTTATTGTTTAATCTACCCAGTTTATAGTATTTTTGTTATAGCAGCCTGAAGAAATATTTTAGTGTCTTTTATCAAGAGATTTTTTTGATAAAAATGTTTATAAAAGTATCCTTCATATCAAGCAGTCTACTAAAATTATTCAAACTGCCCCAAATTAAGATTAGTTATTGATTTTATAAACATTGGATTGAACTCATCAGAAAGTTCTTGGATGTTTAAAAGTTCTTCTGTTATTTCCATGTGTGTGCATAAGTGTTGATCAATTAGTTCCAATTTATTGGTGAGTACATGTGGTTTTGTTTTTCCATTCTTATGATACTTCACTTAGAAGAATAGTCTCCCAGTTCCATCCAGGCTAATACAAGATGTATTATAGTTCATCTTTTTTTTTATGGTTGAGTAGTACTCCATGGTATACATATATCACATTTTATTAATCCACTCATATATTAATGGTAGGAAGGGATGAGTAAATTCATACCAGATGGATACAGTGCACACTATCTGGGTGATGGGCACACTTAGAGTGTTATCTCAAATAGTACAAAAGCAATTTATGTAACCAAAATGTTTATACCCCCATAATATTCTGAAATTAAAAAAAATATATGTGGCCGGGAGTGGCGGCTCATTCCTGTAATCCTAGCACTCTGGGAGGCCGAAGAGGGAGAATCCCTTGAGCTTAGGAGTTCAAGACCAGCCAAGCAAGAGTGAGACACTAGAAACAGTGTCTCCACTAAAAATAGAAAAATTAGTCAGGTGTGATGGCACATGACTGTAGTCCCAGTTACTTGGGAGACAGAAGGATCACCTAAGGTCAGGATTTGGAGGTTGCTGTGAGCTAGACTCTGGCCCAGGCAACAGAACGAGACTCTGTCTCCAAAAAAAAAAAAAAAATCTTCTGACCTCCAGACACTTGTCAGACAAAAGTATGTTTTAAATGCTTGAGGAGGAAATCCTTCTCCTAATGACTAATGGCTAATTGATATAAAAAAGATAGCATTTGTCTTGGCAAAGCAAGTAATAATTTGAAATAAATTAGCAAATAAAAATTCCATAAAGATTTTAAACCCTGGCAACTATTAATAGAAGGATGATATTTCAACAATTCAGGTTAACAAAGTAATGCCAAGCCCTTGCAACCCTGGAATCTGAGGAAAAAAACAGCCACCTCAAAGATGGGTATCCATCTGTTGCAAGGTGAATCCTAAGAGAGAGTGTAGCTGAGTCAGCAAAAACCTATCAACACTTCAAGAAAGTAACTTAATTCATGCCTGGCCTGCTAATACTGGGCTTATAGAATCATCTTTCCATAAAACAAAGCAAATATTTCTACAAATAACCTTTAAAAAATATTTGCCCAGAATTAATTTTCATACTGTCTGATGTGATATTGTATGGTATCTTCATTTGTCATTAAAGTACAGTTCATTGTCATTGTAGTTTTTGTTTTATTACATACTCTAATTCTCAGATTGTTTTCATATCTGTGACACTATTAGGACACAAAGTAATAATTTATACAGTTCTGCTATCTACTGTTTGAGTTATCTTAAATTTCTCAATCTCTCTGGATCTTACTTAGTTTTCTCATTTGTAAAATAGGAATAAGTATATCTATCTTGTAGTATTGCTTTAGAGTTTTTGAAAGGACTAGATAAAATCCATAGCAATAGTATGTGACACACAATACATTGCTCCATAAATCATACCTATTATAATTAATTTCAGTGTTTTGTAATTAATAGTGACCATTGGATTGTTAATAAAACATTCTTAAGACTTTTACCAACAGAGATCAGATGCACCAAGCAACTGGTAAAAGAATAAATGTTGGCTTAAAAAAAAAAAAAGTACCATTGTTAAATAACACTCTATGCAGTTCAGATAAAAAAAAATCTATTTAAAACTAACTCAGTTCTAGACATGCATGCACAGCAAGTAGTAAAAGAATCTAAGGAACATGCTGTTTCTGTGTTGCCTAAATGGCAACTCCACAATAGTTAATTTTACATCAGTAGAAGATTATAGTCCAAGCCAGAATAGGGTTCAAGACCATTGGCGCTCAGTGGACCTCCATGCCACGCTGTAGGTTATACTGTTTGAAAGTTGACCTTGATGGCAGCAGGAGAGTTTCACCAGAGTTTGCAGTGTACTCTACTCTCTGTGTTGCACAGTCACTAAACTCAAGCCTTGTGCCTTCAGCAAAATGAAATGTAAGGTTTAAAAAATTAAAACCAAATAATCTATGCAAAAGTTGATGGCAAATATTGACCAGCTACCTGATGAATGTTAGCCCCTGCCAAAAGCAGCAAAAACGCTTAAAAGGCTCTAACATTCTAAAATATTATTTTAGACATAAAATTAAGGTAAATTTTATGCTTTTGTGAGCAGCTAAACTAGTCAAGACAGAATTGTCTAATTCGATTTTTCACTCACTTTTCTGCCCTTTTTTTCCTCTCCCATCTGAGAGAGAAAAAATATATATATCATGTTCGTAATAAGCTTACCAAAACATTAATTAACATATCAATTAAAATTCATCAATTTTCCATAGTTCACAAGACAAAATCTCCCATTACCAGTCTGACCCTTACTTATCTCTGCAATTTCATGTTCTACCCACTTTTGCCTAAACTTGACCTATAGTTAAATTTGACTGTCATTATACATCATATACCTCCTGTATCTTCCTCCTCCTCTGCCTTGCTTAAAGGTTTTTTATGTTATTCCATTGTTGTTTTAAGTACCCTACCTTTCCCTCAAGTCTCAATCCAAGACCCTTCTTTTATCTCAAGCGCTGCAAAATTAGAGTCTGGTCACTAACAGAAATTAGTAGATTAAGAAATTAATGAGTGTAGTAGGGATATGGAACTAGTATTGCCACTTTGATTTTTCAAGAGAAGTCAGAAAGCTAGATTTTCATACGAAAGCTTTTCATGATTAAATGATTTTAAAATGTTAATGTGTAATGAGATAACACTCTGACAAATTAACCGACATGCTTTGCATTCTTGATAATTTCTGGTGGAGCAGCTTCACTCTGCTCATCAACCCATCACCATCCATGTCCCTGCTCCCACTCAGGTGTGGACGCCTAGGAACAGGTGCTCCTCTCACATCTACTACTACCTTTCACACTCTATAAGTACCAACTTATGAAGGAGGGAAGCACAATCCAAAATGGCTGAGATTAAACATCCACTAACCAGAAAAATAAAAGCTCAAAATATAAATTACATTTAGTTGTAGAAAAAATTAAATTCACTTCTCAGATGAGTTTGTGGCCTGAGGATGCACCTACCCCATGTGTGTGGTCCAACAAGCACAGTGTGATTGTCCCCAACAGTCCTACTGATCCATGACTTTTCTTTCCTCCAAAGTGCTGAGAGTTTCTTATTGTGCGCAGTTACCAAAGCTTATTTATATTGTTATCTCTTTGGGGCCTTCTTTCTCAACAAAGACTACTTCTCAAATTTATTGAATGTTCAAATCTTACACTTCCTTCCACCATCCAGCACTGATCCCAGAACTCTTCCATAGTAGGTCTTTTATCTTTTGCTGAGGATTATGATTGGAGAAAAGGACTAAAGGTATGAGAGGAAGGAGGAAGCACAGATACATGCATTGATGCCAAGACTGAACTAAGCATTTATTTTAGAAGAGGGAACATAATTTTCATCACATTCCCAAAAGAATCTAAACTACTCAGAGCTAGTGAAGTTAAATTGCAAGTCTCAATAGCCAAGACCCAAGGCTTAGGTGTTTGCCTCTCCCCTCATTGCCTGCCAGAATAAATAGAAAATACTTCCTTGGATATTAAGTCCTTGCCATTCAGTTCAATGTGGCCTCTTGCAGAATGTCAGTAGGTTTACCCTAAATCAAGGAACTTTGCAGCCCAAGAGTTTATTGGTAGATTCCATAGGGATAAAGCTCGGTTAGAAAAAAATTTATATTTGCAACTTATTAAAAAAAAAAAACTAGGATATGAAAGTAGGAAGAAAGATTTGCCCTTACACAGGTTAACATCTGCCCTATTTTCTGTCAACACCTAATTATAAAAGAAATGAATTAAGTCATGAAACTAACACCAAAAATTGTCCCCTACACATATGGTGCTAAATTCCCAGCTGTCTCCCTAGACCTTAGGAATTCTGCTTTAAAGAAAAACCTATATTCTTTAGAGAGATAAAATGTGGGGTGTTCTGTATGCTAGTGTGATGTCCTATATCACCCCTTCCTTTATTTTTGTTTTTCTGATCTGATACACAAGAAAGAATGGAACACCAGGATCTGGGTCATGCTGAGAAGTCTCACGGTGAAAGGGGACTTTTATCCTCCAGCATTCACAGGATTCTTTCACGGAATTGACACAGGGCAGCCCTGGTGTTCAGAGTTCAGGAGGCTTTGATAAATGGCTTCACATAAATCTGCTACTCTATTTAAAGAAATAAGTGAGTTTTCGTAATCTTTGGAAAGAGGAACTGTTTCCTGTGATGTGTCATTCAAATAGCCTGAGGCATCTAGAGTTTATAACAGCTGGAACCCAAAGATCCCTTTAAGAGAAAGCCCCAGTGCTAACACTTGCACATTCTAATTCAAGCCAGAAGTTCCCTGCAGTTTGCTGAAAAGTAACCCAGCACTACCCAGCAACTGTTAGACAAATGCCCTGCAAGGGTCAGTTATTGTCAACAACCAGCTACAAATGAGTTGCCATTTTTTTCTTCGTTATCCTATTTTTTCTACCCTTTTTCTAGCCTTTTCTATAAACACCTAGATTTTATAGAACAAATCTGTATTTTTTAATACCAGGACAACCATAACGGCACCTTTGAAGCCTTGGGGTCACACTGCTCATTAAGAAAGACTGATGTGATGGTTTAATAAAGTGTTTTATTTCTGTATTTAAATATTTTTTAACTTAAATATTAGTCATCAAAATCTGAATATAGAAGAAGAAACAATCTCTAGACCATTGTGTACCATTACTCCTTAAGTCATTAAAGGCTAAAAATAGCCTTTAATGATGAGTGTTTGCAGAGAAAATTACATGTAATACACTTATGAAGTGATGACAACACATATTGCTCTTGGTGCTGTGCTAACTGCTTTCACACTTTATTGACTTTATTCCTCCCAAATAGCCTTATGAGCCAGGCATTAATATTATTCCAGTTTTAAAGGAAAAGAGAACTGCGGCTTGGGCACAGTAATTACTTTGGCCAATGTCACACACCTGGACCAGTGAAGCAGGGACCTGGCCTCAGCTATTAAGGCCATCTTAATAGCTACACAGAACTTCCATACAATGTGTTTTTAACAAAGAAGGACACTAATGTTCCTGTGCAACGATTAAAACAGCAGAACCTGTTCCTGGACTCCAAAGCCCAAAACTGCTAATCAGGTAAGGGAATTTGGTTTTCTGATTAAGTTAAATTATCAAAATTCAGATTCCACTCCCCAGAGTGTCTACTCAAAAGGCCTAAATTCAAAGAAGAGATGGCATTGTGCATAAGCCAATGGCCCGCCTTTCATACATATTATTTAATCTTCAAAATAACACTGAGTGTGTAACTTACTCAAGGACACACAGATAATAGAGAGTAAAGATGGAATTCAAATCCAGATTTCTCTAGTTCCCAGTAACTAGAGTGGAATCTAGTTTTAAAGGTTGGTGTTGGGCCAGGACATTGGTGTCCTTGTTTAGTAGTAGCACACTGTGTGACAATTCTGAGTAATGGCATAAATATGGACTCTGGGGCCTCAACATCTGGATCCCATCTCTGTTTCATTGTTTCAGCTGTGTGGCATTGGCCATAGTAATTAATTTCTCCAATGCTCAGTTCTCTCTTCCTTTAAAATAATGCCTGACTCATAAGTTTGTTATGAATATGACATCAGTAAAGCATGGAAACAGTATAATGCCCAGAGCATATGCATTATCATCACTTTATAAATGTATTACATATAATTTCCTCTGGACACACTCATCATAGGCAAAAGTCATGATAAGACTGATTTCTATTCTAGGATTCACTCTCAGCTCCCAGTGTTACAATAGCCCAGATAACATAGAATGTTGGTAGATTCCAAGTTCTGAAGATCAACCGTGACAGGTTGATATTTAGTTATGGCCACAGAAAACAATTAGAAGCTAACAACTGATATGAAGTTAAAAAAAAAATGCCAAACTCTTTTAGTGTCCCTAGAAGAAATTATATATTTTAAACAGTTCTACTATCTAATTATGTATCCCAAATGAATTATAAAAGCACCAATCTAAGATTTTTATGGGTTAAGATTTTTAAGTAAATGATTTTAAAGTTGTTCAATGTCCCAATTATTAATGGGAAAATTCAAAGATCATTCTTGCCATTTTGAGCATTTCCCCATTTTCCACAAGTCAAAAACCTAGCATACATTCTTGATATTTCCTTACCCTTTGTCCTTATGTTCAAATCCTAACTCATGTAAGACCCTGCATTTAAAAACTTTACATTGAAGACAAATACCTAATTGAAAGGGCCCTTATAACAGTTTCAAAAATTAGTCTTGGAATTTACATAAGGCAAAAAGAAAACCTCTAAAAATTTTAAAAATTATAACTCATACAAATTCTAGTCTCTGATCACAATGTGCTAACTCCAGGAATACAAAAAAAAAAAAAAAAATCTAAAGGTGAAGGCCTATCTTCATAATTCTGTAGTTTAAGAAAAAAATTACCATCAGAACTAGAAAATAAGAAGAAAATACCACATATCTGAACTTTTAAAATACATCAAGGTTTGTAATGTTTAGCATCAAATAAAAGTGAAAATAAGTGAATTAATTATTTTATCTCAAAAAGCTATGAGAAGAAAAAAAACACCTATGGAAAGCAGAAGGAAAGGATTAACAAGTCAGAAATTTATTAACTATAAATCATAAAAAGACTAGAACCAATAAATAAACTCAATAGTTGAGTTTCTTTCCAGAACATAAAATAATAAATTAAATAAACCACTGGCATGATTAATTGAAAAAAGAGACAAGGGACAGAAAAATCGCAACTATACAAAAATAGAAAATATAATGTGATAAAAATACAAAGGAGATTAAATATTTTTAAAAAACTATAGCATAGCATACACTTCTAGAAAAAAATAGTCATTAATATGTTCTATTTATTCAAATATATAATTTTAACTGTAATTTTAAAACTTAGATGAACTTTTTAATGAATCTAATAATTTAATTCATAAGAGATCAACATATAGCTTCTCATGAGTAAGACACATTTCAGAAGGAATAAACAGATTCTCTTATAAATCTGTCCCTGAAAAACTCAGAAGCTGATACAATTCTCATAAAGTATTTTACGTACTACATGATTTTCAAAACAGATAATGTCAAGAACTGTGAAGGGTCTTGAGATTTTCCTGGCTTGTAACTTAATAAATTAACCTGCTACAGTTTCATTGCTGGTGAAGAAAGACAAGAGGAACCTCGGTCAGGGGAGACAAAGAACTTAAATTACTCATGGCACATGAGGAAGCATGAGTTCCATGTTTGCATTAGTTCTCTCATCAGCCTCTAAGTTCCAATGGGGAAACATGGAGGAAGAAGTCCCGGTAGATGCTGCTTACACAGTGGGTTTGAGTCAGAACTGAGAAACTCTGAACTTAGAAAAACCTAATCTTCTATAAGGGTACTAACAAGCAAACCTGCTTAACCTTTGCTTCAGAAGGAGGTATCTTTATTGCCCTGGATAAAACAAATCTACCCTCTTCCCCGTAGGGAGATACTATCTCTATCCTCTCCAAGGTTGCTCACTATGCAAACTGTATTAGTCCATTTTACACTGCTATAAGGGAATATCTGAGGCTGGGGAATTTATAAAGAAAAGAAGTTTATTTGGCTCATGGCTCTGCAGGCTATACAAGCATGGCGCCAGCATCTGCTTGTGGTGAGGACTACAGGGATTTTCTAGTCAAGGTGGAAGGTGAGGGAGAGCAAGCCTGTCACACGGAGGGAGCAAGAGAGCAGGAGGTAGTGCCAGGCTTCTTTAAACAACCCGCTCTTATGTGAACTAACATAGCAAGAACTCACTCATTATGGCAGGGAGGTCACCGAGCCATTCATGAGTAGTCCGCCCTCATAACCCAAACACCTCCCACAAGGCCCCACATTGAACACTGGGGACCAAATTTCAACATGAGATTTGGAGGGGCCAAACATCCACACCATATCAAAACACCTTTGAAAAGTTAGTTCAGAAAAAAGCTGTTGGCTTCTGCTCACAAGATATGTAGAAATGTGAGATCCATAGAGAATTGTCTTCCAACAGACAGCACATATGATGCATACAATTTTAATTTCAACAAGATCAAGTACTCACTCAAAAATGCATATAATTCTTACAACCTGGCATTACCCTACACCTGGAAATGCCAACATTCATAACTTATTGAGTAGACTTTTTTATTTTAGAACATTACAGAGGTACACATGTTTTGGTTACATAATTTGCTTTTGTACAGTTTGAATCAAAGTTTTAAGTGTAACCTTCACCCAGATTGTGTACTTGTTAGGTGTGAATTTACCCATCCTCTCCTCCCCCCTTCATACCTACTCAATTTCGTTTGAGTTTTACTTCCATATGTGCACATAAGTGTTGATCAATTAGTTCCAATTTAATACTGAGAATATGTGGTGTTTGTTTTTCCATTCTTGCAATACTTCACTTAGAAGAATGGTCCCCAGTTCTATCTAGGTTGTTACAAAAGATATTGGATCACCAATTTTTATGGCTGAGTAGTACTCCATTGTATAAATATACCACATTTTATTAATCCCCTCATGTATTGATAAGGTACTTAAGTTGTTTCCACATCTTTGAGATTGTAAATTGTGCTGCTAAACATTTGAGTACAAGTGTCTTTTTTTCCTTTGGGTAAATACCCAATAGTGGGATTACTAGATCAAATGGGGGGTCTACTTTTTGTTCTTTGAGGTATCTCCATATTACTTTCCATAGAGATTGTACTAGTTTACAGTCCCACTAACAGTGTATGACTGTTTCTATCTTTCCACATCTGCACAAGCATTTGTTGTTTGGGGACTTTTTGATAAGACCCATTTTCACTGGAGTTAAGTTATATCTCATTGCGGTTTTGTTTTACATTTTCCAATTAATCCATGGAAGGCAATAGACTTAAACATAAGGTATAAAACTATAAGAACTCTAGAAGAAAATGTTGGAAAAACTCTTATAGATATTGGCCTAGGCAAAGAATTTATGAAGATGACCCAAAAGCAATTGCAGAAACAACAAAAATAAGTAAATGGGACCTGACTAAATTACAAAGCTTCTGTACAGCGAAAGACACAATCAATAGAGCAAATAGTCTACAGAATGAGAGAAAATATTTGCATGCTGCATATCCAATAAAGGGCTGATAACTAGAATCCACAAAGAACTCAAGCAAATCAGCAAGAAAAAAATCAAACCACCCCATAAAAAAGAAGACAAAAGACATGAACAGTAACTTTCCAAATGAAGATAGACTAATGGTCAAGAAACATTTGAAAAAATTCTCAACATCTTAAGTAGATTTTTCACATGTATATCAGTTAACTCTAAGTACCAAATCATCCCTACTTAGTGGCTAAAAAACAATGGTTTATTATTTCTCATAAATTCCCTCTTCTACAGGTTTTACCTGGTTCACTCATTGGGCTGCATCGAGTTAGAGACCTGATTCTGTGGCACAGCCCAAGATGGCCTCACTCATATGTCTAGCAGTTGGTGCTGGCTATCAGATAGGTCCCTCAATTTTATCCACATGACCACTCATCCTGTAAGAGGCAAGATCAGCTCCCTTCTATGATGATCTATGGATAGTGTTTCGAGAGGGAGCAAGACCTTGTATAATGTCACTGGTGTCACATTCCGTTAAGTAAATCACAAAGTCATTTCAGATCCAAAGGATAGGAAAATAGTTTTGCCCTTCTAATAACAGAGCTGCAGAGAATTTGTGACCATATTTTTAATCTACCACATAACTTCTAGATGCTTGGGATTTATTGACTGGGGACTTCATGCGAAAACAATGCCCAGCTGAACACTGAAAAACTATAATAAAAGCAGGCCCCAATGAACCAAAAAGGTTCACAGTAAAAACAACAGCAGGAAAATATTAACTCCACAGAATAGTAACCATGGCAAAAAGTTCCCATAGTAAAAAGTTTGGAATCATTCTTGTTAAACAAAATTAAACTATTTCCTTAACTGCTGAAGATCTCAATCTTAACTGAGCAGACAACCCTTATTTTTGGTGAAACATGTCACTGGCACAGTGTTTCACAAAAAACTCATTGGAAAAAGCTGGTATCATGAAAAATGTGAATTTTAGAGTCCAACAGTCTTGGTTTTGAATTCAAGCATTGCTACCAGCATACTTTTGACTTAGAACAAATTGCTTAACTTCTCTGGACTTTAGGCTCCAAAAGCAAAATTGTGAGATTATAAGAACTAAATGTTATAATACGAAATAACCTGTACAACAGTCAACAGATAGTTGCTAATACTGAAAAAATGCTTTCCCTTTTCCGTACTTGAAAATTGGCTCATTTTATTCATTTGTGCCCCTGTACCTGCCAACTCAAGATACAAAGAAATTTATCACTTCCATTTAGTGGTAAGAGATGTATATTTGGGTAACCAATCTAAGAGTATTAGCAAATTATCACCTTCCTCTGTGTATTATACATAAGAATTCCCATTTCTCCTAAATAATGGGGCTGTCATTATACTATAGGCATATATATAGGATTTATTAAAGTTAACAGAAAAAATGGCAAAACTATTTTTATTTTATTTTTTTTGAGACAGAGTCTCACTGTGTTGCTCGGTCTAGAGTGCCGTGGCATCAGCCTAGCTCACAGCAATCTCAGACTCCTGGGCTCAAGGGATCCTCTTGCCTTAGCCTCCTGAATAGCTGGGACTACAGGCATGTGCCACCATGCCCCACTAATTTTATATATATATATATATATATTCTTTTTTTTTTAAAGTAGAGACTGGATATCGCTCTTGCTCAGGCTGGTTTTGAACTCGAGCTCAAACGATCTGCCCGCCTCGGCCTCCCAGAGTGCTAGGATTACAGGCATGAGCCACCATGCCCAGTGGCAAAACTATTTTTAAATGGTAGCTTACACCATAAGGATAGCTGTAACCTTTGTTAACTTAATATTACCTAATGAAATATAGCATTTGAGATTTAAAAAAAAACAAAAAACAAAAAAACACCCTTGGAGGACAATGGAAAAGATGAGAAGACGAGACTAGTGGTGAATCTCTAAGGCAAAGATAGGCAAGAATAAAGGCAAAGATATCCAGAAAGGGGCAGAAAATCAGAAAATAGACAAATATGGTGATTGTAGAAAAAGTAGTTCTCTTACACGGCCTTCTGACAGAGTAGAGAGCCTGATAAAATTGATAGTCAGGAAGCAGCCGCTAAGGGCTCTTGTGGAGTTCTGGAAGTGGTGATTACAGTGGATCACAAGACAAGCTCACAGAAGACTGGCGAAGAGAGCTGTAAGGAATTGTAGCTCTCTGTGAATTAGGTCAGAAAGGACTTCTTGTCAAGCATCAAGATTTGAGGACTGTTATTAGAACTAGCTCTAAGCGTAAGGCTCACCCCCTGCCCTGATAGTACTGTCTCTAGCCCAGCCTGTGGAGGAAACTAAAGTCAACACATTGGTGAATTCTCCACAGCTGGAAAGCACCAAGGCCTGAAGTACAAGGCAGCACATCAAAGCTCATGTAGGCAAGAGGAATGGGCTTTCCAAGATGGAAATTACCCAAGGTCTCAACATCCGTTTCTTCCTTGAAAGTTTGATATATGAGTTGTATGACATTAATTAACTCTCTCAAAATATATTCATGATAAAAATACCTACCTGCTCCATCTTTTAAATCTTCCCATGCATTGTAGAGGAGACCTTTTGAAACAATCCTCACACAAAAAAATTACCTGGGAAATTTACTTTTTAAATGCACTGATTTAAGAGTTATGTGAAATATTTAGGTAAAAAATAAAAAGTAGTTCAGAAAATGTCACAGTTAAACGTTAGTGATTTCTTTTAATTTTTAATTGTCATGGGTACATAATAGTTTCATATATTTATGGGGTACATGTGATATTTTGATACAAGCATACAATGTGGATTAATCAATTCAAGGTAATTGGAGCACCTATCACCTCAGGCATTTAACATCTCTTTGTGTTAGGAATATTCTAATACCACTCTTTTTGTTATTTTAAAGTATGCCTTAACTTACTGTTGATTATAGCCGCTTTGCTTTGTTAATAAATATTATTTATTCTATTTAACTAAATTTATGCACCCATTAACCATCCCCATATCACCAAGTCCCTGCTACCCTTTCCAGCCTCTGGTAACCTTCATTCCACTCTGTCTCCATGAGATCAATTATTTTTAATATTTAGCTCCTATATATGATAGTGAACATATGAAATTTGTCTTTCTGTGGTTGGCTTATTTCACTTAACACAATGTTCTCTAGTTCCCTCCATGCTGTTGCAAATGGCAGTACTTCTTTCTTTTATGGCTATACAATATTCCATTGTGTATATGTACCACAATTTCTTTAACTATTCATCCACTCACTGATAAACACATAGACTGATTCCAAATCTTGGCTATTATGAATAGTGCTACAATATACTTAGAAGTGCAGATATCTTTTCCATATACTGAATGCCCTTCTTTTGGATATATACGTAGCAGTGGAATTACTGGGCCATATGATAGTTATATTTTTAGATATTAAGGATCCTCAGTATTGTTTTCCATAGTGGTTGCACTAATTTGCATTCCCACCAACAGATCACAAGGGTTCCCCTTTTTCCACAACCTCCCCAACATTCATTACTGCCTCTTTTGAATAAAAGTCATTTTAACTGGTATGAGACAATATTTCCTTGTAGTTTTGATTTCTATTTCTCTGATGAGTAATAATGTTGGGCATTTTTTATATATCTATTGGCCATTTCTGAGTCTTCTTTTGAGAAATGTCTATTCAGACTTTTTGCCTATTTTTTAATCAGATTGATTTTTTTTCCTATTGAGTTGTTGGAGTTCCTTATATATTCTAGTTATTAATCCCTTGACAGATGGGTAGTTTGCAAATATTTTCTCCCATTCGGTGGGCTATCTCTTCTCTTTGTTGATTGTTTCCTTTCTTTGCTGTGCAGAAGTTTTTTAGCTTGATGTGATCCCATTTATGCAATTTTGCTTTAGTTGCCTGTGCTTTGGGGGTATTACTCAAGAAGTCTTTGCCCAGCCCAATGTTCCAAAAGGTTTCCTCAATTTTTTTAGTAATTTCATAGTTTCAGGTCTCATGTTTAAGTCTTTAATCCATTTGGATTTGATTTTTGTAAATGGCGAGAGATAAAGGTCTAGTTTTATTCATTTGCATATGGATATCCAGTTTCCCCAGCAGCATTTATTGAAGAGACTGTCTTCTCCACTGTATGTTCTTGGCACTTTTGTCGAAGATAAATCCACACATCTAAAGTGAACTTATTTCTATGTTTTCTCTTCTGTTCCATTGGTCTATGTGTCTGTTTTTATGCTAGTACTGTGCTGTTCTGGTTACTACAGCTCTGTAGTATAATTTGAAGCCAGATAATGCGATTTCCTGCTTCATAGGAATGCTCAGGCTGAAGGGTGGATGCACTGTGAGCCTGTGACAGGAGGGTTGGGACCTCTTGACAAGATTAGCAGAGGCAGATAGCTGTAAGACACACAAGCCACTCACACCTACCATGGTCTCTGTCCTTCAGAGACACAAAGCACCAGGATTCTCAGCTCCTACCCTGGCCTAGCCACAGTAGAGGTGGCAGAGTCAGCTCATCCTGCTGTGTGCAGGGCTACCAGACTGGCTATGGACTCTGGCGGGGTGGTTATGGCAGGGACTTGCCTCCACAGACAGTAGGTTCCTCCTAGAAGAGACAGGTAGCTGGCTCCATCCTCCCTCAGGGAAAACAGATTTTGTCTTTGGGGCACATGAAATCACTTGCTGGGGCTTTTTAGAGGGAAAGGAGTAAGCCCCAAGCTCCATGGAAACCTGGGTGTGATAGGCCCTCTGTCAGAAAGGGCAGCCACCAAGTTCCCTGGCTTAATCATCCCCTATGGGACCCTCATGGGTCCTGAACACTTCTGTCCCAGCAGCAGTGTGCAGAGGAAAGGAGGAAGGGGAGAAGGCCCCGAATGGTGGGGAGATTATGACCCCATTCCCTTTGTCCTAAGGGATAATCTGGTGTGCTATACTCTCCTCTCAGCTGGAAGCAGCTCATTCTGAATGCCCAAACTCTGGGAGACTCACGGTTCTGGGGCCCATTGGTCCCCCAAGATTTCTGTGGTACACATGGGTTCTAGGGGGCGTTGGCTGTGTATCCACTGATATGGAGACCCAGGGGCTGAGATTCCCAGGTCAGGACACCTGCTAAAACATTGTCTATCCATGAAGGGAAGAAAATGAACCACACATTCCATGCAGAACCTGGGTACAGTAAGCAGAGTACTATTGGGGGTGTACACCCTTCCTGCAAGCCTACGATTGGCTTTCCCACAACTCACCCATGCCAGAAGCTCATGCTTGGGAGCAGAGATGGCTACGTCCACAGCATTAGGGAGTTGGATGAGGAGAGGTTCCCATCTCCATGTCCCTTCCTAGGCTGTGGTGCTACTTCTGCTCTGGGGTAGGTACTCTCTCCTACAGGCTCCCCTCCCACTAGCTCCTCTCTGCACTCACATCTCCTCTGGAAGGGATGTAGAAAACTCTGGATCATAATCCAGGGGCTCTCTGGTAAAGAGGAGTGTGCATTCTGCCCTCCTCTCCCCTAAAAAGTATTTATGGTACTTGCAGGTCTGCTCGGGGCAGCCTGCCCTACAGGTAAACTCTTGGAATACTGCTGGTGTCCTGTGTCTTTCTGTTCTTTTGTGATTGTTACAGTCCAAGTGGGTACTAAGGGATGTTTGTGTGGAAATCTAGTGACATGGAGACTGAGGGGCTGTGACGTCTCTAGCAGGAAAGAGGTGCATAGCATGTGCACAGGCAACATGGTGCCCACTGTCTCAGCTAGAGTCTGTGATGGGAGTAAGCGACCCTACTTAGGTCTGCAGCCCAGTGCTCTGCTCCCCAAAAACTCTCAGTTCACCAATAGCAGCAGCTCCTGGATTCATCAGTGTAGAAGGGTTCTCCAACAGATCGACAGACCAGGAGCTTATAGAATACCACAGTGTAATGGAAGAAAAAGTAAACACTGCCTGCCATTTCCACTGGGTTGCAAATCCCTCGGTAGTCTCTTCCAAAATCTTGCTCCTTCTTGTCCTTCTCTGAAACTTCTTCCCATGGGATCTCTGGTTAGGGTAAGTTCTGGCACCCTTCCATCAGTATTTCACCTGGGCTATGCTTTTTTTTTTTTTTTTTTTTTTTTTGGAACAATCTGGTGACCAGTGTCTTTAGTTTGCCATCTTGCCCCCTCCTCTTAACACTGATTTCTTCTAACATCAGGATGACTCTTGCTAATCCACTGAGACTTTGACATATTACTTTGATCTTATCCCCTCCCAAGTCCTCACACCATCCTAGGTAACTAATATGTCAATAACCCACACAATAGTTTGCTTCATTCCCATACTTCAGCTACCACATCATGGTCATATCCCATCATCGCCACCACTGAAAACTCTGATTCCATCCTCACCCCTGTGAGCTGTCATTGCCAGGACCAACCCCTTTAATGATAAATTTAGTAGATATTTTTCAGTTCAAATCTTACTTGACCTCACTATAATATTTAGCATCATTGGCCATGTCTACTTCCTTAAAATACCCTGGTCCTCAGGCTTCTCTGTCAGTGTGACTTCTTGATCTTCCTCCTCCTTCTCTGGCTGCTTTTTCTGAGTCACCTTCATGGTTTTCTCTTATTTTACCCTTATATGTTGATGCTTCTCGGAGTTCTGTCCACTGCTTGGGGAAAGTATGTAGAGAAAGGACAAAAACAGGTGCTGTCATCTAATTATTGTCTTTATATGATAATTACTCTCAAATTTGTAGCCCAAATCCACATGTTTACTAGAAATGTCTGCCCTATGTCCTTAGAAAGCTCAAATTCCATGGCCCCATGCAAATATACAAATCCAAAAGCTTGCATGGTCAGGATTAGCAGAAAATTTCTTCCCTGTCTTTCAGTTTAATTTTTAGACATGACATAAAGATTGGTTCTAAATATTTCCAAATATCAGTCACACTGGTAACCTAAAAAATGACTATATAAAAGAAAATTTTTAAAAAATTCCTTGAATTTTGTAGAACTAAAACAACAAGACTTTCTTCACAGACTAGTGATGGCACTAAAGAGTCTATGTTGTATGTATGCTATCACTATCATATTTCATTCTTACACTATGTGTAAATGAGAAAACTGGGGCACATGGAGCATTCTGCACTTAGAATTACTAGGTAGGTTGATATGCCTTTGTCCCGCAGCTAGATTACTACTGACGCTATCCTCCAACATCAGTTTAGTCCAGTGAGCTGTGCACTGTCATTTGCTGTGATTTTATGCATTATAACCAAAAATACCATGATATATTCCCACAATTTTGCTTGGTTCCTGAAGCAGAGTTTCCACTACAAGGCCTTGAGGCAGCATATATACCACAATTCCAAAGCATTTCTGCAAACTGTTTAACCATTGATCAGTCACTGCAAAGTGCACAGTTGCAGAGAACACATATTGGTTTTCCGTGAAGCCACCTGGAATTTAACAATAAATGCCAGGTGTAATTTGGATATTGAAAGCCATGAAGTGTGTGGTTGCCCTAAGATATAATCTGACAGCTTAGTTTCGTCTGTCAACCTGTAGAGTGCCTCATAATGACCCCTAAGAACTAACTTACATTACCTGGCAGAAAGCCAAGTAATACGCCTTTCAAGAATCTCCTCAATGAAAAGCCATCGGTTTTGCAAGCAATTTAAACTGTTGCTTCTTTTCTTATACAATTCAATTCACTTTTATCTGTGTGTGACTTATAGTTCTTTTGTCCCAGACTTCCAGAACCTTGACTTGATTAACACACAGACTGTGTGTTACATCTCACTCAAATTAAATTAATGCTGTTTGGCTACTACAAAGCCTGGTGTCTGTGTCTAGGTGCCTGGAACTCTAATTTTTCCTCTTATATATCTGGATCAGGAGTATTGATCCAGAACCAACATCTAATGGATTTCAATGTGTGCATAGCTTAGGCCTGCCATCATATCATGCTATGTGCCTTCCTTGAAAAACCTCCTCATTGAATGTATTTCCAAAATGCCTGACATGTGATACTAGAAAATTCTAGATGTTTCATGACACTGTATGTCTGAGTAATAGGACATAATATGTCCTATTCACAATATGTCTCTTGCTCATTTTCTAGCCAGGTGCTGTTGAATGAAGGGGAAAAATGTGTTATATGTTTTAGATACTATTTTTTTTCCTTAAAACTATCACAGAAGCTTCTCTCAGAGGAAACAATGGCAAGTGTTACTAAGCGCCAGTGTCTATTAACATGCACAAGAGTGTTGACTGGCTCCAATGTGCTGCTCAGAAAGAGCCCGCAAGTTACAAAAAGGTTCATTTAACATATGTCCACCCCCAAAAGCCATTAAATCCACTTTAAACATCTCGCTTCTCCTCTTTATTTCACTTGGTCTAAAAGCAAAATTGGCATAGCTTTATTCACCACTAGAGATTAACTTCTGATAGAGTCGTTAGAGTACATACACATCTAAATCATTTGCCATTGTTTCAGAAAATAGAGAAATGAAGATTAAAGGAGAAATTGGCATAGATCTTTCAAATACTTAGAATAAGCCTGAAAATTACATTCATGAAAGCCTCTTTAAGTAAAAATAATGAAACAAGCATTTACAAAAACAAAATAGAGAACATCAAGAACCATTAGCAAAAGTGGCAAGAGCACTGAAGGAATAAATCAGACCAAGTTGATAGCTTTTCAGTGAAGTTATAACACTGATGAATAAAGAAGAAAGATATGTGTTGTGGATATATGTAAGAAAATAATGATTCTCTAGTAGTCAGGCATTCTAACTACACAAACAGTGGGATAATGGTAAACAATTCAGTCTTTTGACTGAAAAGGTAGCTATGGTGGTCATTGAACTCTCCTGAAATTTTAACAAAAAAGTACCGATGCCATTAAGTTCCTAATTCAGTTAAACATAGCTATCGTTGGTCTGGAAGTGCAATCATGCTACATACCGAGATTTTTCTAATTTACCTATTTAGGAAACCTACCTAATAGTTTGTATTCACTTAGTTTTAAGGCATTTATTATAATTTTACAAAAAAAAAGATTACCTATAGAAATACAAGTTATCGTTAGAAGTTTAGAGTAAGGAAAACTATTTTCTGTATCAATGAGATGTTGATTGAGCTCCAAATAAAACATATCAAATCTGGAAAATTTTAAATGATTCAATCATGAGCAGGATGTATCCCCAAAATACATGGATTTTAACAATGTAATTCGCCATATTCACAGACCAAAGGAGAAAAACTATATGAGGAGAGCAATATACTTGGGACGGGGCTATTAGCACTATAGAATGTTGGGAAACAGCAATCAGCAATTTATTTATGACAAATAAAATTGCTGAAAATAAGTCATTTTTTAAAAAATTGCTAGTGACATATTTTTACCTTGATATAAGTTCTTTCCAATAATAAAAGAATCCTTATTCAATAAATAGTGCTGGGAAAATTGAATAACCTCATGGAGAAGTCTGAAACAGGATCTGCACCTTTCATTTCTAACAAAAATCAACTGGCATGGTAGATAACAGACTTAAACCAAAGGCATGAAACTATGAAAATTCTAGCAAATAATGTTGGGGAAATTCTTATAGACATTGGCCTAGGCAAAGAATTTATTAAGATGACCCCAAAGGCAATCACAACAAAAATAAAATGGGACCTGATCATATTAAAAAGTTCTGCACAGCCAAGGAAACTATCATAAGAGCAAACAGACAACCTACAGAATGAGAGAAAATATTCACATGCTCCACATCTGATAAAGGGCTGATAACTACAATCTATTTAGCACTTGGAAAATTCAGCAAGAAAAAAATCAAACAACCCTACCAAAAAATGGGCAAAGGACATAAACAGAAACTGCTTCAAAAGACGATAGACTAATGGCCAACAAACATATGAAAAAATGCTCAACATCTTTAATCATCAGGGAAATGCAAATCAAAATCACAATGGGATATCACTTAACTCCAATGATAATGGCCTTTATCAAAAAGTCCCAAAACAATAAATATTGGCATGGATATGGAGAGATAGGAACACTACTACACTGCTAATGGGACTGCAAACTAGTACAACCTCTGTGGAAAGCAATATGGAGATACCTCAAAGAGCTACAAGTAGATATACCATTTGATCCAGCAATCCCATTACTGGACATCTACCCAAAGGAACAAAAGACATTCTATAAAAAAGACATTTGCACTGCAATGTTTATATCAGCACAATTCACAATTGCAAAGATGTGGAAACAACCCAAGTGTCCATCAATATATGAGTGGATTAATAAAATGTAATATATGTATACCATGGAGTTTTACTCACTCACAAAAAACAATGGTGACCTAGCATCTCTTGTATTATCCTGGATAGAGCTGGAGCCCATTCTACTAAGTGAAGCATCATGAGAATGGAAAAACAAGCACCACATGTACTCATCAAATTGATATTAACTGATCAAGACTTATGTGCACATATAGTAGTAACATTCATTGGGTATTGGGCAGGTGGGAGGGGAGAGGAGGGCATGGGTATATTTACACCTTATGGGTGTGGTGTGCACCATCTGGGGGATGGACACACTTGAAGCTCTGACCCATGGGGTGCGGCAAAGGCAATATATATAAAATACATATATAAATAAAAACAAAAATGGTACAATGGACATTGAAAACTAAGAAGCAGAGAGAGTGATAAAGCAGGGGGAGAGGGATAAAAAACAGGGGGAGAGAGAGTGATAAAGCAGGGGGAGAGGGATAAAAATCTACCTGTCATTTACATTGTACACTATTCTCATAATGGGTATACTGAAAGCCCTGACTTTAGCATTATACAATTCATCCATATAACAAAAAACACTGTACCCCCTACATCCATTGAAATAAAAGAAAAATATTGACAAATAAAAATTGCATATCTTTATAGCACTAAAAAAAAATACTACTTGCAGGATGATATGAATGGGATGAGTTCATTTACTTAAATTAAGAAATACACAGAGATATTATAAATTGTTTATGGATACATTCATATTTACAAAATAGAGTAAAAAAATGCCAAATGACAAGTATAAAACACATTGATCTAAGAGTGTAGTGATTCTTGGAGGAGTCCTGGTGATGTAGAAGTTCAAGTGCAATTAAGATAGGTGGGGAGGGAAGTGAGAAGACGCTACAGTGTGAAGGGCATGAAGCTGGGAAGGCCAGCTTGCAGGAGCATAGGGCTGTTAGTGTTATGGGACATTAATCTTCCTGTAACAAAGTGAAAACAGAGGTAATGGGGTTGGAAAGACATATGGACTGATTGTATACCTCGGCCAGGCCAAGCAGTCTTACCTTACCTTACAGACAATGGTGAATCACTGGCATTTTTCAGGTAGGTATGGACAGAATATGAGTAATTTTATGAAGTTCTATCTGGGAACTGGGTGATAGATTAAAATTTTTTTTTAATTAGAGGTGTTATGTAAAAGCTAGTGCAGCAGCCCAGCCAAAATGTAATAAGGGTACTAAATTCAAATGTTCATAATCAGATTGGAAAGGAAGAGACAGATGGATACATGTTCACAAAGACAGACTTGACAAAACTTGGTGACTGAGAATTATAGACTGAATCCTTTTGTGCCCCCAAAATTCATATGTTGAAGGCCTAATCCCCAAGGTGATGACATTTTGGAGATTGGGCATTTGGGTGGTAATTACAGTTAGATGAGGTCATGAGGACGGAGTCCTGATAATGAGATTTAGACCCCTTAGAATAGACATTGGAGTGCTTGCTCTCTCTCCTCCCCACCCCAGACATAAAGAAGAGGCCATGTGAGCACACAGTGAGATAGCAACTATTAATCTCCTAGACATCGGCCTGGGCAAAGAGTTTATGAAGAAGTCCCCAAAGGCAATCACAGCAGCAACAAAAATAAATAAATGGGACATGATCAAACTACAAAGCTTCTGCACAGCCAAAGAAATAGTCATGAAAGTAAACAGACAACCTACAGAATGGGAGAAAATTTTTGCATCCTATGCATCCAATAAGGGACTGATAACTAGAATATACTTAGAACTCACGAAAATTAGGAAGAAACAATCAAATAACCCCATTAAAAAGTGGGCAAAGGACTTGAACAGAAATTTTTCTAAAGAAGACAGAAGAATGGCCAACAAACATATGAAAAAATGCTCAACATCTCTAATCATCAGGGAAATGCAAATCAAAACCACAATGAGATATCACTTAACCCCAGTGAGAATGGCCTTTATCAAAAAATCTCCAAACAATAAATGCTGGCGTGGTTGCGGAGAGAGAGGAACACTCCTACACTGCTGGTGGGACTGCAAACTAGTTCAACCTCTGTGGAAAGCAATATGGAGATACCTTAAAGCGATACAAGTGAATCTACCATTTGATCCAGCAATCCCATTGCTGGGCATCTACCCAAATGATCCAATGACACTCTACAAAAAAGACACCTGCACTCGAATGTTTATAGCAGCACAATTCATAATTGCAAGGCTGTGGAAACAGCCCAAGTGCCCATCAATCAAAGAATGGATTAATAAAATGTGGTATATGTATACCATGGAGTACTATTCAGCTCTAAGAAACAATGGTGACACAGCACATCTTATATTTTCCTGGTTAGAGCTGGAACCCATACTACACTAAGTGATGTATCCCAAGAATGGAAAAACAAGCACCAGATATATTCTCCAGCAAACTGGTATTAACTGAGTAGCACCTAAATGGACACATAGGTACTACAGTAATAGGGTATTGGGCAGGTGGGAGGGGGGAGGGGGGCGGGTATATACATACATAATGAGTGAGATGTGCACCATCTGGGGGATGGTCATGATGGAGACTCAGACTTTTGGGGGGAGGGGGGAAATGGGCATTTATTGAAACCTTAAAATCTGTACCCCCATTATATGCCGAAAAAAAAAAAAAAAAAAAAAAAAAACCTACAAGCCAAGAAATGAGGCCTCAGAATGAAACCTACATTGACACATTGTGATCTTTGACTTCCAAGCCTGTAGAAATGTAAGAAATACATTTCTGTTGTTTAAGCCAACTCAGTCTCTGGTGTTTTGTTATGGCAGCCAGAGTTGAGTCAAAGATAAAACTCAGATTTTCAATCTGAATTCACAGGAAAGTGATAACGGTTCATAAATGGGAAGGTAAGGAGGGGATCTAGTTAGGGGAGAGACCAATCTAAATCCACCTAATTTAGGTCAACTTTAACTGCCCCTATGATATGCAAATCAAATGGGACTACATGTCTTATACATAACAAAAACAATGTAATTGAGTATAAACTGAGAAATACATGAGTATGTTTCCATAGGATGATCACACGATTTTACATTTGAGAAAATAAGACTAGCAAAACTAAGAAAATAAAAAATCATGCAGAACTCTGCCACTGGTTTATGTCTGCATGTTTCTATTTATTCTTCTCTAATGATGTTAGTAATGAGCTTGTCAAACAATTTTACCGTCAGAATATACAGTCTTATGTTCAAATTGCTTAGTTTTTTTTTTTTACTATGACTTGCCAGTGCATATAATGAAGGAGAAACCATTTAATAACTATTCAAACCAAGAAGGTTATTTTCATTACCAAACGTAAAGTGTTAAAACAATAACTTTGTAAAAGGTTTTTTAAAAAGTAATCAGCCAGATATTATTGTGATATCAAACTAAATCTTCAAGATTGATTTTTTCTCCTACTGGATTCATGTTATATAGGGTGGGTCTCAGACACTTTGGCAGAAGGATACCCAAAAATGGTCCATGCAAAAGTTAATCTTCTAGTATCAACATGACCAACCCTGTGCATGAGCTTTAGTAATTTAGAATTAAGTGTTTAGAATAAATAATTTTCTCTTGATGGCTCTTCATCGGTGTTTTATCAAAACGAATACCATTTTATCCAGTCTGGTGAGGATATTTGTAGGGATAAGTTGAAATAAATTTGAGTAGAATCTTTTGTTCCTCCAAAAAAGGTCAAAAAACAAAAAAGTTTTATCAAAATCAACAATAGGCTGAAACAGTCTTTTTTAGAAATTAAAAAGAAAATGTTACAGAAAAAAAAGCCAAACCAATCATGCTACATTCAGTGGAATATAATTCCATGTAATTTAATGAGGAAACCTGTTATGTAACTAGACTGCCATCATTCCAAATGGCCCCAGCTAATCAAAACTTTCAGTAGTTCAAGAGCACTATCATAATTTGAGTACCTCCAGAAGCTGACTCAGACAATGCAAGTGTTATGCAGTAGGTGATTTCAAGAGCCACTGGTGAAGTGAGATAAATGTATCAGAATCACTTTCAGAGCTTATTAAAATACAGGTTGCGCCGGGCGCGGTGGCTCACGCCTGTAGTCCTAGTTCTCTGGGAGGCCGAGGCAGGCGGATTGCTCGAGTTCAGGAGTTCGAAACCAGCCTGAGCAAGAGCGAGACCCCGTCTCTACTATAAATGGAAATAAATTAATTGGCCAACTAAAAATATATACAAAAAATTAGCCGGGCATGGTGGCGCATGCCTGTAGTCCCAGCTACTCGGGAGGCTGAGGCAGGAGGATCGCTTGAGCCCAGGAGTTTGAGGTTGCTGTGAGCTAGGCTGACGCCACGGCACTCACTCTAGCCTGGACAACAAAGCAAGACTCTGTCTCAAAAAAAAAAAAAAAAATACAGGTTGCTATGTCCCACTCCTAGAGTTTCTTATTCAGTGGATCTGAGTTAGCTCCAAAAAATATGCATTCCTAAGAAGTTCCCAGGTGATGCTAATGCTGGTATAGAAAGCACAGTTTAAGAACAACTACTTAAAAAGAGTCTGAGAATCAACTCCCAAAGCCAGCCTTTTCTGATGCCCTATTTTGTGTGTTATTTTTTTTTTTCTGTATTTCACTCTAGTAGCACCTTGTATTTCTCTCTATCTTAGCATACTTACCACTCTGTATTATAATGTTGTTTTTACTGTTCTGTCTCCCTGACTTGACTTTGAGATTCTTCAGGACAAGGACATTTCATCTCCATTATTCAGTGACTTGCATACAATAGACTCTCCATAAACATTGGATAAAAATAAAAAAGAAAAGGAAAAGATAATCACAGAGAAGAGAGGGAGAAGAAGAGTAGGGAAGGAGAAGGACAGAGAGGTAGGGAGAATAGAAACCATACTGACAGCCTTAAATCCTTGGTTAGCTCAGTGTCTTAGTTGAATTCTCCAGGAGAAAGCTGCTGAGTCAAGGATTGAGTGTATCTAGATTTAATTAAGGCAGGAATGCCCACTTTAGACAGGGCAGGAAAAGAAAGGGAAGGCAGACAATAAAGGCTGCATTATTAAGGCAGCAAGCACAGTACATGACTGAAATGGGCGAGGGGAAGTCTCTGGAAGATAGTATAAAACATGTGCCACCCTGCCAGGGGTTGAGGGAGTGGAGTGTATTTTCCCCACGTCCTTCAGTCATTGGTTAGGGGTTGCTCCCCAGAGTGCTTTAAATCTCAGGTACTTTCATGCTCCTGTGTAAACATCCTGGATGTTGGAAGCAGGCAGCATGGGTGAAACTGATAAGGGGATTCTAGGGGAGAAGGGTGAAGCACTGACAGCAGCTGCCACACTCAGTGACCAGAGAGAAATTTCCACTGAGTTAGATTCAAGAAACAGAGAAGCTGGTTTAGAATATGAAAATTTTTCATGTTCTTGGTATATCAATTAACATATTTTAGGCTTTTCTATTAGAAGAATCTATTTTACAATGACAGGAATTGGTCCAAGGTAAATGTAAGATGAGACACCATCATGAAGGAATTACACCTTAGCTTCACCAATATCAAGCTTCTTTTTTTTTTTTGAGACAGAGTCTCACTTTGTTGCCCAGGCTAGAATGAGTGCCGTGGCGTCAGCCTAGCTCACAGCAACCTCAAACTCCTGGGCTCAAGCAATCCTCCTGCCTCAGCCTCCTGAGTAGCTGGACTACAGGCACGTGCCACCATGCCCAGCTAATTTTTTCTATATATATTAGTTGGCCAATTAATTTCTTTCTATTTATAGTAGAGACGGGGTCTCACTCTTGTTCAGGTTGGTTTGGAACTCCTGACCTCAAGCAATCCGCCTACCTTGGCCACCCAGAGTGCTAATATTACAGGTGTGAGCCACCACGCCCAGCCCAAGCTTCTCTTTAGAGACAGTCAATTACTTGATTCAATCACCCTGAAGGAAATAAGAATACAAAACTGAAAAAAGAGAAAGCATAGTTTTATGGCCCAAAAACTGGTCTAAAAAGGCAGAGAGGTTCTTTCTGATTCCCCGTGGGCCTTAGCAAGAAATTGATGAGTAAAAGCAACCTCTTACCGTATCCTCTTTCAAAGAATGTCTAATCAAGATGTGACATAATCTATCAAAGTATTCTTCTAGCACTTTCCAAGTGAAAAGATGTCCTTATAAATTCTTTACATATGCCATATAAGTATGTCATTTTTGGTAAAGCTATGTTTTCAGCTAACTTAATAGCACTGTTTTCAATGTTGCATAAATCCAAAAATAATGAAATATACATACAGGTACATTTTTTTTCATTTTTGACTAGTGGTAATCATTTCTTGGCCCAGTTAATAAAATCACCTTCACATGGAGTTTAACTTATGATTCATTAAGCATGCAGGAAATGCTTTTATGAGCTAAGCATCATGTGTGGCACAGTGAAGAAAATATAGTGCTCGCTTTCAAGAAGTTTATGACCTAATAAAGGAGATATGATGGATGTGTAGAAAACTTAAGATTGCTAAGCGACAACACAGAAAATAGGCTATGAAAATTCAGAAGGGGAAAAGTTTATTTATGTTAGGGAAGATAAGACCTTGTGGGTCAGGCTGCATTTGAACAAAGCCCTAAAGCACTTGCAAGATTTGGAAAAGCAGAAGAGGGAATAGCATCCTATGGATATGAAACAAGACAAAGATAGGAAGCAAAATAACTTGGATTATTTACAAATGGTAAAATAGAGTTCAACTTGACTGTTGCATGGAGTATACACAGAGGAAAGAAAACTTGAGTCAGAAGCAGGTTTGTAAAATTTAGTGAAATGCTAGAACTGCACTATCTAATATAAAGGCCATTAGCCACCAATGGCCATTGGCCATTTGAAATACAGCCAAAAACATATTTCAAAGACTTAGTAGAAAAAAAGAATGTAAAATATCTCATTAATGACTTTTATATTGATGACCTGTTGAAATATTTTAAAAGTATCGGTTTAAATAAAATACATTATTTTTACTTTTTTTAAATGGCTACTATAACTTCTATTAATTTTTTAATATTTTTAATTGAGAAATAAAAGTTACATATTTATGGAGTATGTGATGTTTTGATATATTCGTTATACATATTTGATGTATATGTCATTTGATATATATATATGTAGAATGATTAAATCAAGTTAATTGACATATTTATTACCTCACATACTCTTGTGGTAAGAACATTGAAAATCTATTCTCTTAACCATTCTTAAATGTTCAGTACATCGTTATTTACTATAATCACCATGCTGTACAATAAATGCTCAGAACTTAAACTTCCTGTCTATGTGAAACATTGTACCCTTTGATCAACATATCCCCATTTCCCACCCTACCCGAGCCCCTAATAACCACCATTCTACTCTCTACTTCTATAAGTTTGACTTTTTCAGGTTCCACATACAAGTGATATAACGCAGTATTTGCCTTCCTGTGCCTTGTTAATTTCACTTAGCATAATGTCCCCAGATTGCAATTTGCACTGTATTCTATTGCACAATGCTGCTCTAAAACCAATAGCTAAGATGTTCATACTTTGTTCTGTAAGCAATTAGGTAGGGGCTTTAGGACAAAGGGTGAATGGCTGGGTGACATACTTAGAAATCTGCTTCAAGGTGACAGATCTTGATTTAAAAGGGAGGTACTAGAGACAGAAAGAAAAAAGAAAAGCATAGACAATGTAACAAAGCAAGCGACAGTTGGGTATACAGCGGAGACAGATGGAAGTGAGGTTAGAAAGGCAGAATTGCCAATACTGGGCCAGAAATATCAGAAGTTATATGCATCAGGTGCAGGAAAGGGCAGAAGTACAATACCAAGTTACTAGATAAAGTAATTGGAATAAGTGTGATATTAATAGAAATATTGAATAAATTTAAAGAAGAAAAGATGGGTTCAGCTTAAGACATATGAGTTTTAGGTATCTGTGGGACAGATAGGTAGAGAGGCTGGGCAGGCAGTTAGAAATGTGTGAGAATAGATGCTCCTACAACTCGGGAGACTTCCAAAGACAATAGGTAGACAAAAGCACTCACAGAATTTTTTTTTTTTTAAATAGAAACTTTTACTCAAGGAATGGAACCCTCTTGCTCATCTTAGATCGGGCGTGGAAGCACAGCTCTCGCACTGTCAAAAACACTGCACCAAATTGTCAAATGTCATCAGTCAATGGTGTCTATCAAAGGAAGTTCAAGCTATGGAAAAGCATAAAATAAGGGAAAACTCCTCTTTCATTCAGCAATTATTTGTTGAGCTCTCTAAGGGCCAGGCACTGCAGAGCATGCTGAAGAAACACAGTCAAATGAGACATAACACCCTGTTCTGAGACCAATCACCATCACAGCTTTTTCTCAGGTAAAATGAAAGTGTTAATAAGTGATGAAGCTCATATGAAAATATATCAAGTCTTTAAGTCGTAAAGATTACAACCTCTAATAGAAACAAAACTTGAGGCAAATGCCTGAGTTTCGAGAATGGCACTATTTTTTTTAAATTTTGTGACTGCTTTTAGTACGATACAATAGTAGCTTTAACACTTCTTAGCATTCTGTATCATTAAGCTTCTATTGTTTTTAATACTGGTGTCCAGGAATCCTTTCTTTCCAATAGAGACAGGTCTGTTTTGTGTTCTATGTAAACTCATGTCTCTAATTTTAAAACACCATTTCCATAATCAAAGATATCTACAGGAGCTTCCTTACAGCTGAGAACCCTACATATTGCAGACTAGAAAAGACCATATCCATTTACCAGTGTGGCGAATAAAAACACCGTATCAAATTCTCACAGCATTAACCAGAGTTGTATCATGGTTCAGATGCAATTGTATGGAGGTCTGCCGGTGGCACTGTAACAACCATAAACAAAACATTTTGATACATTTGGGGGCAGAGGAAACAAGGACATTGAAGCCTTGAAGAATCATTATCTTCTCATGAAGTCTGACCCCTGTGTTAAAGGAATAGAGAATACAAACATTTTTCAAACACAGAGATAGCAGAGCATGGCTGCAGTTTAAGAAATTGAATGGTTATAAACAGAAACTGTAATCATGTCTGACAGAGTATGTAAGTACTACACAATATTAAGCCTGAGCTCTGTCATTTCCACTGACTGAGGGCAACCCCACAGTTTTTCCAGATCTGCACTGGTGGTTCATGAAAAACATAAGGTAAAATTCTTTACAAAAAGAAGACGTAAGTCTTTAAAAAGTCCAAGTTTGGTGATTTCTTACTACAAATAAATTACATGATCATTTTAACTCACTTATCTTCCAAAATCAGGATAGAAAAGACAGATATGGGTCCTAGATCCTGCTTTGTCAGAATGCTGACAAAAATGTTCCAGGATATAGTCGTGGCGTTGGGGAGAGAGTTGATGGTAAGTCCTTAAACTTGTAATTAACCCTAAAAGAAGAACATGTGATTAAATGATCATCCCAATAACAGAAGAATAAATGATGATACAGTGACAAATCAGACAAAGGAGTTCTTTCTCAGAGAAAAAATATTACTGCAATTTCCATTTTAATTTGAGCTCAACTATTATTTAATAAAACCCTATAGATCCTTAAAGACTATTAATTCGAATCTTCTAAGGTGTCAGTGAAATACACTGTAACTTTATTTTTTTCCTGTTCATTGCTTCAGAGTCCTGACAGTAGAATGAATGTAGGAAAAAAATGGCATTTTATGTGACCCTTATAATGATTATAGAAAATCAAGGCATTGATCTTATCCTCATTCCTCATTTAAATGACATGATCAGTGCCTCTTTCCCACTGTGACATTTGTTTTAAGTTTAATGTCTGCACAATTAGAAAGCCATCTTGTTACATTAAATGCAAGACATTAATTTAAAAAGAGATAAAATGTCCATATCCCATGTTCCCTAAATACCAGCTAGAAGAAAGTTACACTAGAAATAAAGGGAATTTTAAAATTTTGATATAAAAATATTCCTTTTGGGAGGAGAGATAGCTAACCTTTGCTGAGTTCTTACTAAATTCCAAACTTTGGGTAAAGTGCTGCACATAGATTATGTCATTTAATCTTCATTCTACCTAATGATATTCTAAAACAAGAATACTAATGATATTCTAAAACAGGAATACTAGGGATTGACATTACTAGAAATGTGAGACCCAAGCAAACTCGACCCCCACCCCATGCTCTCCACCCCTCCAACCCAATCACTCCAGCCCCTTTTTCCTCCATGGTTGCTTCTCCTCTACCACATGAGGTTTGCTTGACTGGCTGCTACAGCATAGACTTCCATCACCCTGACATCCCTGCATAAAACATAAGCATATGAGACAATAATAAACATGCATGTCTGGGAGGGAAAAGTACATGGAGAGGAAAGTACAATCTAAATGTATCACTCCTATATTTATTACACTAAACTAAAAAAGGAACAATTTGAGGGTTTTTCTTTGCCATAGCTAATAATTTTCCCTACTCATAAACAGAAAATGGCAGGAATGTAGCAGAAATGTTTTACAAAGATAGTGGGGTGAACAAAATGCTGCAGTTAATTGCGAAGTTAGTGGAAGGAAGAAGGAATATAGTTGCCTATTGAAAGCTAAATTCGAAATATTGGTTGCAAGTAACAGAAATCAAGCTAAGTTAGTTTAAACAAAAAGGGGAGTGGAGGGATACTAAAGATTCTTTGGAAATGCAAGAACAAGTTGAACTTGAAAATATCAGCATCAGAAAATCTCTGATTCCAGGCATTCCTTTAAAAACTCTGCCAATAATGGTCAATAGGTACATAACAAGATACTTATCACTTGGGAAATGCGTGCAAATCAAAACCACAAGAGATACCACTTCACACCCGGGGGGGGGGGGGGGGAGGAGGAGAAAGAAAAATAAAGGAGGAGGAAGAAGAATAAATAATAAAATAACAGAGTTGGTGTTAGTGAATGTGGAGAAACTGGAACGCTTGTGTATTGTTTGTGGGAACAAAAAAGGTTGCAGCAACTGTGGAAAACAATATGACCGTTTCTCACAAAAAGTTAAACACAGAATTACCATATGACTCAGCAATTCTATTTCTGGGTATATACCCAAACAAATTTGAAGCAGGGTCTTGAAGAGATATTTGCACACCCACATTCATAGCAGCATTACTCACAATAGCCAAAAAGTGGAAGCAACCCAAGTATCCGTCAACGGATGAATGGATAAACAAAATGAGATGTATACATACAATGGAATATTATTCAGCTGTAAAAAGTAATAGAATTCTGACACATGTTAAGATGATGAACCATGAAGACATTACTCTAATTGAAATAAGCCAGACACAAAAGGACAAATACTATATGACCCCACTTGTATGTGGTACTTAGAGTAATCAAATTCATAGATACAGAAAGTAGAATAGTGGTTGTCTGGAGCTGGGGGCAGGGAGGAGTGGGAACTTACTGTTAAATGGGTGCAGGGTTTCAGTTTGGGGAGAAGAAAAAGTTCTAAAGATGGATAGTGATAGTTGCACAGCAAACAGTATGAATGAATATACTTAATGCCACTGAGCTATACACACAAAAATGGTTAAAATGGTAAGGTCATGTGATGTGCCACAAAAAAAAAAAAAAAAAAGAATAGAGAAATTATCACTGGATCTGT
Organism: Microcebus murinus; assembly: GCF_040939455.1. Taxonomy (NCBI): domain Eukaryota; kingdom Metazoa; phylum Chordata; class Mammalia; order Primates; family Cheirogaleidae; genus Microcebus; species Microcebus murinus. The sequence continues at coordinate 76,360,926 of NC_134108.1, forward strand.
TTTTTAAAGGGCTGTCAATTGCTGAAAGAGCAATTTTAGCAGAGAGGAAAACCAAGCTGCAAAGGCTACAGATCCAGTGCGGGGAGAAAGGAAAGCGGCCGCAGTGGACAAGATTGTTCCCAAAGGACCTTGTGTGTTGTAAAGGACACCAGACTCTGAATCAATCATTCTATTTCAACCTTGAGTGTGACCTTTCAGATGCATCCTTATGCAAAAATAATTTTTGAGAAGCAATATGTCAGAAACATCATTGGAATTGATCTAGAAGACCTGGATATAGCCCCAAATACACTCCTTAGCCAGTCACAAAACTTTGAGGCTCAATTTGTTTATCTGAAAAATTAAGATAATAATTATTATTCCACTTCCAGAGAAAATGTAAAGAAAATGGCAAGTATGAACCTGCTTTGTAAACTAAAAAGTGCTATAAAATACAAAGTATTCCAATTATAAGTATAAATACAAATTTTAAAAAAGAGACAATTCTCCCTGTTGAAAACAAGGGAAGAGATTTCCCTCTCTTCCTTTTTCTTAGAGCTTTTACCTTAGAAAACTGTTCATTGTAAGTACTTCCTCATCTCTTTGAAATGTATTTATTAATAAATCTTTTCAAAGATTGAGACTAGATTGGCATTCTGTCAGCTTTCTGACCTGTTAAGATCTTTCTCAAGAACTCAGGAGGCTTTTCTATGAAATGTAAATATTAAGAGAGATAAAGTCCCTATCTCCCAGTTTCAGTGGGAAAATAGGAGTCTAACTTTGGTGGACACTTTGCTCCAGGTGGCAACATTACCTCTTCTCATAAAGATAGGAGGAGGTTATTTTTCCCCCCTTGGATAAAGCCAATTAGCTAACACAGATGGCCACTTCAATTACTAGGTGAGTTTTGGATGAACTGTGTGAGACAAATGGTGCTGTCAAGTCCTTACTTGGGGACTGGTTATTGTTTATCATGAGAATATGTATGGAATGGCTTACATTCCTTGGCTATTATAAGGGTGAGATTTCTTTATGTCCCTGCAATCTCTTAGCAGACTGCCTGTGATGTACATCACATTCTGTTTTTGTTTTGTTTTTGCTTTGTTTTGTTTTTGTTTTTTAAGGTCTTTTTTTTTATTTTAGCATATTATGGGGGTACAAGTGTTAAGGTTACTTGTATTGCCAATGCCCCCCTCAAGTAAGAGCTTCAAGCATGTCCATCCCCCAAACGTTGCACATCTTATTCTGGTTTAATGCTTGTTTAATAATGAAATTGTTTTCTTTCCTTACTACCTTTGTGGAGATGTTTTCTGAGTTGGGAGAAATTTTTATTTTTATTTATTTTGTATTTATTTATTGACTTGATCTCTCAAGTAGGAATTTCAATGGAGAAGAATTTCTAATCACTGACCTGGATGAAAACTGCTACCTACCCTCACTCTTACCCGTATCTCCTAAGGTAGGGCAATGGGATAGGGAGGGATGCAGAGTCAAGTAATATAAACATAGTTAGGAAACAGGGAGGGATATTTCTCAAAGAAGGAGGGCTGCTCATGGGCCCCCCCATAGTGTCCACTACGAAAGGCCACTTTTAGTGGATAGGCAGACAACTGTTATATTTCTACATGGTTCCATTCAAATTTGATTACATTCACTGAACATATGCATAGCAATTCACATTTCAGTGATCCAGAATTGCTGAAATTAATTGAACCATCTCCCTGAATCGCTCATGTCCCTGGATATTTGTGGTAATATGCTAAAAAAATCATTTAGTTATCTCCATAAATATGAATGTTTAATTAATAGAAAGGATTTTATTA